>NW_026844225.1:4320700-4470209 GCF_029955315.1 Cylas formicarius | reverse complement strand
TGAATTCTTTATTTCGAAAATCGTGTTTTCATCGATAGTGACCACTTTGTTACACATTGTGACAAACAGACTGACTTCGGTATCAAATTCAAATGTACTTATATATCAACAACCCCCCACTATCGGTGTAATTAAGAGAGATATTTACATTTAGTCAATTTGAATAAGCATTTTGCCAAAAGAAGCAAACAAGCGCACGTAGTTACATATAGCGGGATTAAAATAGTTTTTCGATCTGCCGAGATGTTGTATTCGTTACCGCAATTGTCGTTAACGCCGCCGCTGGTGTTATTGGAATTCTTGATAGCGATCGTTTGCCATTCGCCGTGGTCTTCGTAGCTCCGGTTCGCGAAAACGAAACGTACCTTGTAATTTAAATACGGCTTATCTGCGGTAGTGTTATTCGACAATGTCTCGCTAAAAGTTTGTAGCTTGTCGATTCCGTTGACCTGAGCGAGTTGCATACGCGTCCACGTATCGGGCCAAATGCACCGATTATTATGATTTTTGAAACAAACGAACGCTTCAATCACATCCTTAGGTTTATGTATATAGAAAACGTTTTGTACCACAGCCGACAACAAAACAAA
The DNA here is from genome assembly GCF_029955315.1 of Cylas formicarius. Taxonomy (NCBI): domain Eukaryota; kingdom Metazoa; phylum Arthropoda; class Insecta; order Coleoptera; family Brentidae; genus Cylas; species Cylas formicarius. Next base: position 4,469,619 of record NW_026844225.1, on the reverse strand, counting down.
GTGAGCACTTAACAAAACCATGTTTCTAGCCCGAATGAATCTATCCTAGATCTCGGTAACTGCTTTTATAACACTCAAACAATAATGACATTTATTCTGGGGAGGTGCCGGGCCGTCGATATGCATTTTGCTGTCCGGTCTGTTATAGTGAACAAAGCAGGGCAAATGAGTTTGCAATTCAAAATTGTTGCGATGTCGTACTGGTAACTTATGCCACATATTTAACAAATCGTGCGGTCTCACATGCTCCAAGAAATGTTGCACAGGAATCAATTCAAGTTGATCGGTATCCAAGCTTCTAAAATCGTCGAAGAAAACTAACTTCTTATTCATTGTTGTGAAAGATCGATAACTTTCTTAACAAATCCCTAATTTGTTTAAAGACACTCTCTGTGGGACAATTAATTGCGACAAGACTCAAGTCTATTTCACCGACTCTCGTTAATTTATTCAAAAATTCGTTGTATTCGTAATACGTTTTCTCTTTGAAAAAATACAAATGTCCGTTGGTGTATCGAAACGCGCCCGACAAATCGTCGGGCAGACCCGGAAACAGTTCCGTAGTAAAACCGTGTTCACTCGCACTCAAAGAACACTCGTCTATTTCTGCATAGTAGCGTTTACCGTAAAATATATACGTTCGACCGCCATACGTATTAAAAATAGCGTTCACTGTTTTACCCGCAGGCACACCCAGTCGCTGGACGCTTTGTCGGTCGCCCACTACCGTGAAACTCGGGAAGTGAAGTAAATAAAACGAATCACCGGTGACTACCAAAAGTTGTCCGTTGGGTCTCTGGTAGATATGCGAAATAGGAGCGTAAATAGGGACATAATCTGATATCATTTTAGGTTCCATGTAGACTTTATCACCTAATCTTATTATCCAAACCCATTTGTCGTAAAATAGATACATATGATGGTTAGACGTAACCAAAAATATGGATGGATTTACGTGACACAAATCTGGTACTTTTGTTTCGTTTTTCCCTATCGGAGGTTTCGTAGTTGTGGTAGTAGTGGTAGTTGATGTTGTTGTGGTCGGAGTTGTTACGCGGGCGGTGGTTGTGGTTTTTTTACCATATAAACGTTGAAGACCTGCAACATCGTCGTATGACAATGTCTTAGAATTTAAGCTATACCAAGGGTACATAATGGCATTGCGATCGTTACTGTGCGCCAAACCCAACGTATGTCCAATTTCGTGGAACAACACAGTAAACAAGCTCGTTTTTCCTCCGGGCGCAGGCACTTCTAAACCGTAGTACCAATCTTCGGATTTATCCAAATGAACTTCCACGCACTCTTGTTGTTGATTTGGAAAAAATGCATGTCCTAATATGTTACCCCTTCCGTCAAAAGCAAAAGGACAGGATTCGTTCCCTTTACATCTTATGCTTTGTCTGTGGGTAGTATATTTGTCAGACATCAAAATCATTATATCCGGCTCTGAATAATTTAAGAAAAAATTTAAATTTGATTCATCACTCCATATTTTAAAAACCTCGGTTGCCAGCACTTTTAACTCTTGATAGTGACTGGGCGGTACTTGAATATACCAATTTAAATCCGTTTTCTGCCATCGCGAAACAGTCGTGAAGGCATTTTCTATTACACCACATCGGGGTTTATTTATTAGTTCGACGGTTTCGTTATTAAGAGTACCATCCACCGGTAAATTATAGAAATCCTGAAAATCCATTAGGGCACGTTGCAAACTCGACGCATTGATCTGCGTTAAAGATTCGTTGTCGTTAGGTGAAAGGAATCCGAATTTTTGTAAATATTCAATCACACCTTCCTCGGGCAGCGCGGCGACTATCGTCGACACGTCCGAACAGGTAGTAAAGACAGCGTAGCATAGCAACAAGACTCTCATCTCGTTCAAGGTCAGTAAAATACTAAAATGTATTCGGTTCCTAGCTAATCTTTTATAGGTAAAATAACAAAGAGAAGTGATGAACCAAACGCTTTTAGTCGCTATTTTGCGTGAGATGACGCAGAATATTACTCGAGAAATGGAACGAAAAAAGAATTATACTTCAATAGATTACAGTTTCGCAGTTTGTATTCATATCATAGCATTAGCGTGCTTTATTTTTACGTGTAAATGTATTATTAATTTTTTTGGATTGAAATAAAAAGTCTTATTTAAATAAAGAAAGTTTTATTTCATACAGGGATCCTTGAATACAACCAATTATATAAAAGGGCAGAATTTCTCAACGCGCACATGCGCAGTCTTCCTCCGGAGTGAAACATGCAATGGGCGTGATCCGGTTGAAATTTCGGCGGATTCAACCAATTATCATCATCGAATTTCTCCACGTTAATGACTCTGCATGCGACATCCTCCTGATCCATTTTCGACATTAAAAATTCCATTTTTGATCTTCCTCTCACGTATATCAAGTCAGCATTTTCTATCAGTAGTCCGATCAACGTATCAATGTCGGAATATTGAACAAAACCAGAACTGTATTTGAGACCGTGATGATATTGTTCGAGCCAGCGTACCGTTCTTTTTTCTGCACCGGTCAACGTGCAATATTCACGCGGCGGTTTCAAAACGTAATGACTAATTTGACATCCATTGTAGACAGCCATTTCTTTAACGACAAATCCATCTTCTAACTGGAAGCCTTGAATATCTACCGCAACGATGCGCATTTTTAATATGACTGGTTAAGATTAGGTTCCTCCGGCGGTATTTATGTTAGATTTCGAACAATCTCGCTGAGCGGTAGTTGTTCCACGATACAATCGTGAATGATGATGCAATAGGCACGTGTATTCGCGGGAAATCCCTTTTTTGCTTCGATGTCTAACTTTACGTCGACAGTGCTGGATTTTACACTGTCGTTTCTTCGAGAACAGTCAATGACGAAAATCGCGCAGTTTTTGAAAGCCATATAGTCAAGCAACGCAGTTTTTTCCTCACATCCCTTATAACTGGGGTAGAAATCCGTGTAATTGTGATGCGCTTCCACGAAGTCATTCTTTTCAAAATCTAATCGTAAACGTTCGTGAGGGTAATATTCTCCGTTTAGTGTTAATCTTATATCCGTTACGTCGACGTGATCGAAAAGCGTCGCATTTTTCGCTTCGTTGTCTTTGCGATTTGTTTGAAAAGCGACTATTACGTATCGGGGGCTTTCGATAGCCGCGCACGTCTTGACAGACCAAATTTCTTTGGTAGAGCCCGCGGTTAGGGCAGGATATTCATGAAGTTCCCATCGTCTATAGGGTATCAATATGGGTTGATCTAATCTAATCGATTTCAGCAGAGCCAATTTGATTTCGTCGTTTGGAAATATGTGCTTGACCCTAAGATCGACACTATCAATTTTTAATTCCGCCGTTGTTTTAATTGCACTGGCCGCAACACCGCCCATTGGTTTAATTATCATACAATTTTTGTCATGTCTGGCTCTTACCAATCTTATGGTTTGTTTTCCACAAGTTATCATATTATAATCATTAAATATGTTTAAAAAGTGTCGTAACGGGATTCGCATGCTAAAATGTCCATTTTCTGTATCGTGAATCGCATTTTCAGGGAAATTCCAGCCGGAAATATCTAGATGCGATGAGTCATCTTTCGAGTAACATAGATAACCTCTAATCGTACTAACTATACCCGGATCACGCACGCTATCCACTTCTTTCCCATTCAGCTCGTACGATATAGTTTCAAAAAAAAATGCTCCTGCATTGTTTACAAATTGCACTTGGTCGGTTCCCGTGAGACGTTTCAGCGATCCCTTAATGCAAATAGCAGCGTCGTACATAAGCAGCCAGGCATCTCCTTGATTGATCGTGATCTCAATGGTGTCGTTGTTCAAAAAAGATTTCACAAAGGGATGATAGGTGCGGGTCTCCACGCGCTGGATAGATTCATCAAATTTTGGCTTTCTGTGTATGTCGAATATTTGATTCGATAACATCGTAGCCCAGTGATCGGAGAAATTGTTTGTTGCTCAATGTAAGACGACCTTTACGGATACGCCTCGGTTTTGTTACTAACCCTACCGTTTGGATGTTCGCTTTTTTATATTCACCAGCGTCTCCGATTGAGTTGAAAATCAACATTACGTTAATTTTTTAAGTTCCAATCTAATGATGATTTCTTCACCTCGGAAATTAACCAACTCAAAGTTTTGATCCAGAACCTGTAGGGTAATGTTGTAGATTTGTCGTTTGTTTACTGGCAAGTACGTTAGATATTTAGGAGTTTCGTCGATGGCGTACCCCGGATCGACGGACAAGGCAAACTCGTAAATTGTGTGCGAAGGTCTGTCGTTGTAGAACGCTCCAGACGTTATGTTACTATCTACATGTATCGTTCGCACTTTTATTATATCCACGGGTAAATCTGAGGAATGCATAATATTGGGCTCCAAAATTTTCTGTGAAAACCCCAATAATTTTCCGATACTGTCCGAGTGTTGTTTAAAGTTTACCCCGTATACGGGGCTGTAGATTTCACACTTTATCGTATTATTGTTGGGTTTGATTGATATCTCCTCTATTAACTTTGGGATCGTATTCTTCTCTTCCTTATTTTTTGGCAGATGTTCGTTAATGTAGGTTTCAATGTCGCTAATTTCATAGGACCCGGTCGGAATTTCAATTACGTTTTCTTTATTGTTACCATCGAAGTAGTAAAATTTATTCGAACCCTTATCTATGTTGGGAATGTTGTTGTAAGAGTGGAATCCAATCAGCGCTAAACCGTACTCTACATCTTCATCCAACTGCAGCGGATTGACAAAGTCGATGGATAATGTCGACGTGTTCCCTTTTAACGTAAATATGATCGACATGTTGACTGCTTATAGGTCCGCGATTTCAGTCCTTTTTATAGAGAAATTGCAAACACAAATGACCGCAATTGTATTGCGTAAACTTTTGATATCTATCGTGATTATAGTAGATATTGGCGCTGTTGCCGAAATATTTAACAAGTTCTGCGGGTGGTTTAAGGTTACCGAAACTGTCAAAATACTCAACATCGTTTCCCTTCCTCTTTTTGTATGCTACCCAGTGGGTTCCTCTATTTCGACGAACATCCAAATTTACGATTCCGCATTCTTGCGATCTGATTCGACGGGGTAAACTATCTCGCATAAAAACACCCCTGAAGTGAGGAATTTTTAATTTGCGCGCCAGAGATATTAAATCGACGTCGTATAGAGCCCTTCTGGGTAGCTTTATTGGGAGTTTTTTTGTTTCTTCAGATAAAGACCGAATCCGCCGCGCGGACTCTTTTTCAAGAATAGACCCGATCCCTTTTTTCCAATCTCTTCCATAGCTCGGTTATGGCGGTTGTCCTCTTCGAGTTTCTTTCGTGCGTTTTTCGCATCGATGACAGTTTTAGCGATAGCAGCGGCTCCGCCCGAGAGCGAACCTAAAGCCCCTAGCGCTCCTAATAACGGTAAAAGTGGTAAAATACCGCCCGATTTTGATTCGAACGGTATAATTCTAGGTACCCTAATTTTTTTACGTCCTCCCGCTTTTCTTACAGCGGCTCTGCCAGCTCGAAGCGCTTCCAGTGCCGATCTTCTAAGCATTTTAGGGTTATCGATATGAAACAATTGTTTCTTCTTTAATGCATTGCGAACCTTTTTCACGACACCCTGTCGAAACGAAACAGAGGGACGCCGTTGTTGACCCATACCGAGCTTACGTTTAGTTTTCATAGTCGCGGTGACAAAGAATGCGGCAGCTTTTTCACCAAACTTTGCGTCTTTAGATTTTACTCGCTGCCACGCACGCGTTTCCAATTCTTTATCCGCTTTATGACGTTCGTCTAACGATTTGTTTTGCGAATAGGCAATGTCGTGTACCTTACACGCAGCGTCCAAAGGATTCACCCCGCTATCGCCTCGGTTCAAGCGTTTTTCCAATTTTGTACCGGGACCGCAAAACTGGTAACCCGGAATGTGTACTTCAAAAGGTAACTTGTTAATAAGCGTGTTAACGAGACCACTTCCGGACGCGAAGCATAACATACTAATTAAAGGAAATTGCTTGTGTCGTATATATATATACGAGGTGTCTCGAATAAACATTGTAGTCATGCGGGTGGTGCAGCAGAAACTCAAGCTCCCCATCGATAATTTAGATTTGGTTTGCGGAGATGGTTTCTTTAACAAAAGCAAACACGGTCAACTGCTACCCAATTCATTTAGGGCGGTGTTTTGCGGACCTAGCGGTTGCGGCAAAACCAACACCATGTTAGCGCTACTCTTTAACCCCAACGGGGCAAGTTTCGAAAATGTTTACGTCTACTCAAAGTCGTTGTATCAACCAAAATATCAACTGTTATCTCGCGTATTGAGCAATGTCAAAGGAGTTGGATATTATCCCTACAGTGAAAGAGACTCGATAATCGACCCCAGCGACGCGAAAGAGAATTCTCTGTTTATTTTCGACGACGTGGCGTGCGACAAGCAAGATAAAATTCGCGAGTATTTTTCGATGTGCCGACACAAGGCCATCGACGCTATTTATCTCTGTCAGACATACTCCAAGGTACCCAAGCAATTGATACGTGACAATTGCAATATTGTCGCGTTGTTTAAACAGGATGACATGAATTTACGTCACGTTTATGATGAACATGTCTCACCCGACGTTTCATACGACACGTTTAAACAAATTTGTTCCGAGTGCTGGAAAGAAAAGTACGGCTGTTTGATAATTGTCAAAGATTTCGACGTAAAAAACGGACGCTACCGCAAGGGTTTCGACAAATATATAAAAGTCGATATTTAATTGTCGATAGAAACAGTCATGAAGGCGACGTCCGCCGACATCGCCGACGCGGCGCTAAAAAAAAAAGTAAACGAGTTGTCTAGATCTATTCGAAAGAAGTATTTAACATTAAAATTGGGTAAGAGCGAAGAGGATGCGTCAATTCGGAAGCTTTTCAAACCCGTCAGCGAGCCGCTAGAACGTATAGCAAAAATAAAGCTATCACCGTCACCGGCAGAAATAAAAACTGAACGTCGAGGTGTCAAGCGGGAACACAAAAAGGAACCGAACGAAGAAACAAAAAATAAGGTTAACGTATCATTTTTGCCTATGGAAGAAATTCAGGAAACGCCGGATCCCAATAAGAGCGTTGAGATGCAAAATATCGATGAGGAGGAAGATGATGTGTTTGACACATCGAGCGTGGCCAACGCATCCCTTCAATCATACCTGGAACAATATCCAGAAATTTCCCATTCATATATTCAAAATTTATGGGTAAAATCGCCCGACACCGATATTGTTTACGGACCCGTTTACGACAAAATATCATCCAAATGGTTTCTCGGCAATAAATCGCTGGATTTTCATCAAGGATCTGGCGATATTATTGTAGACGGCGAGAGATATTCCGGTACCCGCGGCTTGTATAATTTGGTGTTTTTGAAAGATCCCATAGCATACACAAAAGACGATTTGGCACAATATAAAAAAATAATGGAGGCTACCCAGGTGCACAGGGACGCGATCGGACGTCTGAAAGGCGCATCGACTGTACCAAAATATACCAAGGTCATCCGACCCTTAATAAAATCTCAGTCGCGTTCGTACTCGTACAGCGGTCAAGGTTATAATATGCGTTATAATGACGCTCCTACTGAATATGTATACTGGGACGACGTCAATGAACTCGTAGAGCGTCTGAAATTACTAATCGCGTCGAAACACGCAGGCAACACGTCTCATGATAACGAAATAGTTTCAATCGTTGAAGAGCTAAAAGAATCAGGTTTTATACGTTAGTTTAACGATGAGTCTGGACAAGTTTGGACGTTCTAGCGCGCTGCGCTCTAAACGACCCTTCACTAATACTGTGATTAGAAGCGCCCTCGACTATATGCCAGACGGAAACGTCAATATGAACAATTTAAAAATTTGCAATGTCCAAACGCCTAGCGATGACGGTGACGTGGCTAACAAAAAATATGTGGATGAGACAAGTAATTTATTAAAAATTGCATTGAGAAAGATTATTGGACAGAAACTCGAAGCGTACACGAAAAGATTACAAATTGAAGACAAAACTAAATTCTCGCGTCTTGAAGAACAACTGAAAATGAGTAGCACTACACTCGAAAATGAAATTATGCAGTTTCGCGAAGTTTTCCACCAAAAGCTAAGCGAAATGAGCGCAAAGAAAGATTTGGAAAAGCACATGACAAAAGTCGCCGTTTTGTCACAGCAATTTCATGATATTGTAACCAAAATGGAGCGACTTACGAACGAAAATGAGAATATAATGAAGGTATTGAAACAAAGGGTTTTAAATCCTCCATCGCAACCGAACACACATTATGAATAAAGAGAAGGTACAACTGGTTCGAGAACTGCACAAGCCGGCACGCAGAAATTATGCTCGCCGCCGGACTATAATACGAGGGATGGATGACCTGTGGCAAGCGGATCTGGCCCAATTAGATCGCTACAGCAAACAAAACAGAAATTTTAAATTCGTGCTGGTTGTGATAGACTGTTTCTCAAAATATGTATGGTGTCGCCCGTTGAAAACCAAAACCGGGGTCGAAGTCGCCAAGGCGTTTTCCAAAATTCTCAAGGACGGACGGCACCCTCAAAACTTGCAAACGGATCTCGGTAAAGAATTTTACAACGACACGTTTCTGAAACTTGTGGATAAGCATAAAATTAACCACTATAGTACGTATAGCATAAAAAAGGCCTCAATTGTCGAACGGGTGATACGTACCCTCAAAGAGAAATTGTTTCGACATTTTTCTTTACGCGGGACGTACAAATGGATCGATGTGCTCGCCTCTATCGTTGATGAATACAATAACACAAAACATAGAACGACGGGTACGAAACCCATCGATGTGAGTAAGAGCAACGAAAAGAGAATTTTGAAAACCGCGTATAGTAGCATAAAAATATTCGGTCCTCGTAAACTTAAAGTCGGCGACATCGTTAGAATCAGCAAAGTCAAGCACGTTTTCAACAAAGGTTATACACCGAATTGGACCACGGAATTGTTTAAAATTGTTAAAGTACGGGTTACTAACCCCGTAACGTATTTGCTTCAAGATATGCAGGGTAAACCCATAATGGGCGGATTTTATGAAGAAGAATTGCAGAAGACAGTTAACCCGGACTTATATCTCGTCGAAAAGGTGTTGCGCAGACGAGGCAATATGGTTCTCGTGCGCTGGTTGGGATTGGATAAGTCGCACGATTCGTGGGTAGACAACGTAGACGTTTTGAAATAAATTTAGTCTCGATTTAGAAGTTCTGACATAAATACGTGTATATGATGGCTCAAGAGAAAATTGTGACATCCAACGAATTGTATAATTTATTGGAAAATTTCGAGTTGCAATTTCCTTCATCAGAAGTGCTCCCGTCCAGCTTCGTTCCTGTAGAGCAACAAACCAAAAAATCTGCGACCAAACGAAAACAAAGTGCGTCGGTCGTATCCCGCAAGAAGAAGAAGAAAACTACCACAAGTGAAGCGTTTGCAGCTCCAACGTCATCCGCTGATTGGCTCGAAGTGTTCACGGACGGTAGAGAAAAAAGTGTCATTTGTGAGGCATTCAATTTAAAAAGAAACTTGGCGTCTCAGTTGTCGGGATTAGAGTGCAATATCAACGAAATTGAAACACAAATTGCGCTTTTTAATACAGACTTGCACGTGGCGCGGATGCAAGCTCAAGAGTGCAAAAGAAAACTAGAACAATTTAATAATTTAGCATTTAACGAAATTGTAAAATAGTAATAATGTATATAATAAATAAATTATACAATTACAAACTTCTGTGTAATTATTATGCGGTGTTGTGGTGGTGGTAAAAAAGAAAATAGCGTCTAAATATATACATGTTTATTCTTGTTGCAATACAATGGCATACAATCAATACATAAAAGCCTTATCTACAGTTACATATGTTATAATAAAACCACAGTATTAATAGTTCAATGTGCTATCAGAAAAGCGTAACTTTTTTCCATATTTTCTCTCATCGTGAAGCATTAAATTACATTCATCTTCAGTTTCTACAGTGAACAAAACTTCTTCAAAGCAGCTTTGACACCAAAATTGTTTATCGTGATATACATCATTCAAATTATTTATATCCAGCTGTAAATGATAGTGATCCAATAAAAGTCTAAAATTTTTCTTTTTAAATTTTTTAACTACTTGAAATATAAAGTGACAAGATTTACAAACTAAAATTTCCGAATATTTTATCCTGTAATAACTGACCCATAAACAGTAAGCGGATTCTCCGTCAAAATCAATGGTTGGAGTTGCCAAAATGCTATTTCTGTAAGACGATCCAAATCTCTTATTCAACAGAATGAATTCTAAATTTAATAAAGAATTGCCATCAGACTGGAGCGCTAGTTGTTTAAGGTACCTCCATCTATATTTCGAATAATATTTAAATATTAGTATCGTTAGTTTCCAAGGCAAAGGTGACTCAAGCAAAAAATCAGCACTACACCTAATATTTTCGCAAATTGTTATAATACAAAGGCTTTCTAATGTAAGTTGCTTGACCATAATCTGTAACAAAAATATATTAAAAAATAATTACGGCACTTTATAATGTCCCCACGGAAGCGTTTCATATGAATTCGGCAAAAGATAACGTTTATCGTCTAAAGGACTCAAGGCAACTTTTGTTTGTTCGATGCTAAATACATTGTGAGTGTATGAACGAATGGTTCGTTGAGTGGCGTACTTTTCCCTAAAATTTGTTAAGCATTCTACGTAGTCATCAAATGAAATTTTATTTTTTACAATATTGTACTGAATACCCTTTGACTTTTTAACTACCGAACCCGTTAAAATTTTGAAAGTATACATTTTCGACCTTAACCCAGCATAATGACTAATGATGGTGCCATTAGTCTCATCCTTCATCAACCCCAAAACCTTTTTGTTGATTTGCGGTATATTATAGGGATTGTCATTAGGATAATCAGACGTGTCAAATTTTGTTAAATCGGCCTTAATAACGCTTTCATATGCGTCATAACATTTGATATTATAAATGAAACTGTCCGTATCCATGTATTGAATTTTACATTTTTCGGGACCCAAATTTGGAAGCATGTAATTATAATGAAACTCGTACATGGTCGTTTTCGACAAATCCAATATGGACATTCCAATATAAAGTGGCTTATTAAAGCAAAGTTCCGATTTTTTTAATTCTATAAGCAACAAATTGTTATCAAGTATGGTTCTACTGTGAAATCTAGGACTAGAAATTAAATTTTTCGCACCGTAGCGACCATCCCACGCTTTAACAAATTTAACAATACGATGCTTGCGAATGTTTTCCATTGTTTTACCGTAAGCGGCATTATTAAACAATTTGTATAAATTTATACCAAATTTTGTCTTTGCTTGGGTTCTTAATTTATTATTATGATCGATATAACATTTCAACCAACGAGATTGGTTAAATTTTAATATTTTGTGAATTTTCTTTAGTACGAGACCGTTTTTGAGAGCCTGTTTTAAATTGCGATAGTGTATGACGTATTTTTCTTTATTATACAAAGTAGTCATTAGTTTTGGTAACTTTGAATTGGGGGGCACTCGATGTTCGGCACAAAATGGAAAATCTCTATGTGTGTCATGTAATTTCTGCGGGTATTCCAGGTCTACCTCTAGGATATATCCTTGGGAAGATTCATCTGGAATGTTCATGACATTAAATGAATCAATCTCTTGATGAGACATCCAGTCGAATCCTCCGTAAGGAAGAGGCTCGCACATGGCCTTGCCATAGAGGTTATTGACGTCAAAGTACATGATATAGGAATCATCCCTGGATGAATCGTAGTTGGGCATATATTTATTGTTGGCCTCCGCATATCTACCAACACACACCGAAATTCCACCTCGTATAGCCCGCTCGATAAACATAATTTGGTCAATGTCGCGCAAAAGTTCTAAACGACATTTTGTGAATCTAAGCATGCAATCCCATGTATACCCGGGCATACTGAAATACCACGCCGGATCCAAAACGTGTGTTGCCATACAAGTTTTTCGAAAATTTTCGAATATATCTGCCAGAAGAATAACGTCGGTTTTTAAATACAAATCTGAATACTCGCCTAAATTTTTTATTTCAAACGACTGCCAAACACTTTGTGCGTGGGAATATTTTTCTTCACTAATATTGCTTTCACTTAATTTATTATAGAATTCTTCAATCGGGGGTAAAGTTGTTTCATTTAATTTGTCTATATGGTCGATGTAATCGTAACAAAAAATACCTTTTTGCGACAGTAAATTTAATTTTGATTCGTCGAGATCGGAAAATTCTTTTCTTAAAATATATAGTTCATTTTTATCCATACTGGAAACTAAATTATCCAGAGATGCTCCCAAAAATCTAAACGAATCTATAAATCTAAATTTTATGTTATAATCAGGTTCGAAATATGTAAAAGAGATGTATTTTTCCTTATTAACCGGAACTATGGATACATAGCTTTTTTTTGCTAAAACCGGAAGCAGGAAGTGGCTATCGTATCCAGAAAGGTTCTGGAATACTACGGGCACTACAAATATTTTTTTAAAATTTAAATTACAAGCCTGATGGGCAAAACCTCTAAATTTACCAGTAAAATGATCATGGTCACGAACAATAACATCTTCTTTTAAAAAAGGTTTTTCACAAATATGACAATGACTCGACCTTTGATCTAGACTAATTTCACTATCCATTGGTATAATATCCTTAAATTTTGAACGAACAAATTTTGATAAATTAGATATTTCCTCCACGAACCAATCAATACAATCTAGACCACGATAACTTTTGAAAAATGATATTGAATCATCATAAGAACATTTAAAGTAATATGCAGCACTGTAAGCTTCGTGCTTTTGGTATTTCGAGGTTTTATCTGAAATTTTCAAATTTACTTTTCTCAATTGACTCTCAAAATCGGCGTAAATTACAAACGGAGTCCTTTGTTTATATATATGGTTTCGAAATTCAACGTAATCATATTTGGGAAAAGACACTTTATACTCATTGAAACTGGAACATATTGTTTCGTGGTCATGTAGACGAGTTTCGTTATTGAAATAATTCAAACACCTATCGCAAATGTATTTCTTGTGATTATATTTACTGAGCTGTGAGGAAACTAATCGAGACAAATTTTTAATGTAACAATAGTGATATTTTATTTCTTCATAATCATTATCTTGCGGATCAGGATCAAAATCATTAACTTTTGGATAATATTTATTTTGTATTAACAACAAATTTGAATGTTTTTCGCGTTTTTCTTTTGTTAATCGTGCAGGTAACACGGAATAAAAACTAGTTTTTTCATTTTTATTAAGCTCTAAGATATAAACATTGATGGAAATATCATTGTCTTTTTCAAATTTGCTTATTTTATTCATTTCCATAGGTGTTTGTAAATTTTCAGTTTTCAAAACACTTTTGTAGTATGGATATGAAGAGGGTAAATACTGACGAAAACGTGCTGGAAAGAGTCCGCATACAACTGACCAATAAAAACACGCTTGATCGTCATTTCTAATGTTAATACAAGCCCTTTTATTCGCAATTTCTTTAGGCAACTCAACGAAGGATGACCCGTTACCCATTTCAAATTTATTAATGTTAATCTCTAAATAAATAATATTATTTAAAGCCCACCCGGAATCACGTTCCTGAAACTCTGACATTTGATTTAAAATTTTATCTTGCACATTTTCAACAAACCAATCATTCAATTCTGTTCCTAAATCAACTACAGCATTTCCGGTACTCAGATATTTAACATCAACTTCGCCTTGGACATCATTTTTTGCCTTAATAAATTCACCGCAAAATGTGGTATTTACTTTCAGCAATAAAAATTTCTTTAAAATTTGACTAATTTTTTGTTGAATTAAATCTTTATGAAGTAAATTAATTATGACACCGGTCTGAACTCTTCCCTGGAAACACGACGCTACCGATTCCCATACAACCATTTCATTTGTGTTTGTCTCGCGGCTACTACTTTGTAATCCCAATCCAAAATGCTTATGTTGATAATTAAGAATAATTTTTCTAATAGCTTTCAGATGTTGAATTGTAGTTTGTAATTTTCTTTTTAACCCAATAGAGAAATCCTTTTCGTTAGAAACGATTTGGTTGCAAGATTCAATATTTTTATTTAGTCTCCTAAGCCACACATCACTATCTCTAAGAGTGAACTTGTCGGAAATATGCTTTTTTAATTTTTGTAAGGTTAAAATTAAGATTTGCGCTCTATGAATGATCTGCTTTACGCGCATCGTGGTTTATTAAATATATAACAGTAAATAAGACTTACCCTGTATAATATGTTGATTAATTTTGAATTATTTTGAATTTCTTTAAAGAGTTGGGCTTTCCAATATCTTTGGATCCCTCGTAGACCAGTTTGTACTGCCCCGACGCAAAGTGTTCTAGTCTCGGACGGAAAGCTTCTGTCACGCGAGTAGGAAGAAATACTACGGAATTTTCTAATTGCAGCAACACGGAATTGCCAAATTTTGTATTAACAATTTTGGCTCTAGTAATTTTAAACGGAACGCCTATCGGCAATTCATGCAGTTTGACAATCGGCTGCTCAAAATCACCTTCTGCAAGACAGGTTTGATTCAGTTGACTTAAGTCCATCTATAAATTATTATTAATTATTTTATCTCAAAATTAAAAAAATAAAAAAAACTTACGCTTAAGATTGCTGCTATTCTATTTGCGGTTACGGGTTGAGAGTACTAAGATGATCTTTAGGAACTTTATAAAATAATAACAAATGTTAAAGAATTAAAATAAGACAATAAAAAAGGTACTTACTGCTTTTTTGTACGAACACCAAACCACTAAGTTAGCTTCCACGTTGCACGAATAATACCAAAAACAACTACTGACAAAACAGAGAAAAATGAGATGTATTTATACGGTGCGAGAATACTTTCTAAAAGTTAACAAACGAAGACACCTCCACATGCGTTGCAACAAATTTTTCCCATTACGTTAATCCCACGGAGCAAATATAAAGGGGGCAATTAATTATTATTCTCAACAAGCAAAACAACTTGACATTTAGACTCGGCGCGTTTTGAAATTCCACATCCCATACGGAGATTGTAAAAAATGAAAGCAAGTTGGCCTTGATCTTTTGCGGCAACATACGTTCGTCCAACGTCCGAAACGGTTGCGTTCCCGTGTGAAAGCGTGTTGACCTTGAGACTTCTACCTGCACGGTTGTCTGGCGACAACATCGCGTCTATTCAAATCGGCGTTGGTGCTTGTGGGTAGAAGACCTTTCGACTTTTAATTCAACCATGGAAGGGAGTGCATGTGTATAAATACGTTGCATGTGTATTATAGACTATATTCAGTGCAATGAATAGAGAAGTGCGATGTCCATTTCCCTACGACCCTACAACTGGTAAGTTTTATATTTTAATTACCTTTATACAGTGCGCGTCTTTTCTTGTGGGTTTCAGTTTGGGTTATCACTTTTTTGGTTAGTTTCTACCTGTTTTAAAATATGATACTCATCTTTTTTACGTTGCATAATAACCGATTTAAATTGAGTGTTTTTAATAGCTTTTAAATGACAGTGAATGGAAAAGGGAATTTTGGCTTTTAAAAAATAAACAATTTTTAAATTTGTTTCAAAAATGTTTTATTTTTTGTACTAAAAAATTGCAGTTTGCCTTTTTGACAATAATAATCGAATTAAATTGAGCGTTTTTAATATCTTTTAAATGACAGTGAATAGGGAATTTTGGCTTTTAAAAAATAAACAATTTTTAAAATTACTGAAAGTTTTGTTTCAAAAATGTGCGTTTTATGGGGAAAACGCGAAATATATACATATTTTTGTTTATTTTTTGTACTAAAAAATTGCAGTTTGCCCTTTTGACAATAATACACTTACATTTAAATGACAGTGAATTGAAACGTGAATTTTGGTATGCGCGTATAACTTAAAAAACAATTTTTAAAATTATTTGATAACCCCCCTTTTTGGAAGTTTTGTTTAAAAAAAAAATGTGTGTTTTATAGGAAACGCTACATATCATACTTTGTTTTGTTCTAGAAAAAATCGCGGTTTGTCCGTATGACAAGTCGCATATTATGTTGGCGCATCGCTTAGGGCGTCACATATTCAAATCACACAAAGAGTACCGGGGGTTAGAATTCCCGGTACGACATGAAACGACAAGGGAACATCACCAGCAGCAGGAGCAACCCGGTGGATCAAAAGAAACAAAGGAGCAGCAGGAGTACCCGGGTGGGTGGTCGACGGAGTGGGACGGCGAGGAGTGCACTTCGTATTTAGATTTCCTCCGGGAACGGGAAGAAGAACAACGCAAGGAACAGGAACAATGGGATGGTCGACTGAATCGACATAAAAAGAAGAAGAAACTCCTCGCCAGACCAATTTTATAAATAAAATAAAATAAAATGTATTAAAATTCAAGTTTATTTAATTATCCTCCCGATCCACCGCGTCACCGCGCCGCACCGTCACCGCCCTCTACCGGGGGGGCCTACGACGGTCGGAGCGCGCGACATCTAGCAGCGACGGGCGGAACCGGGGCAAAACAGGACGCTACACAAGCGCGCGACATCTAGCAGCGACGGGCGGAACCGGGGCAAAACAGGACGCTACACAAGCTGGGTGGGGGGCGGAGCGCACTCTGGGAGACAGGGGGGACACGCGCGGGGGGCCCCCGCTGCGGGGGGGTTAGGAAATTGAGGTTATGTACGGTTTCTGTTGCTTATATCGGCACTATACATCTACTGTCCTAGAAGGGAGTCTTGAGGCACCCTAGATATTATAGCACGGCACTCTGATTGCTGTCCATTCAGAACCACTTTTTGTGTAATCCTTGTAAGTAGTTCCCCATAAATTCGACAGCACCCTCATCAAGCCCTATGTATTTTAGAATAGTTAGCAAAGAATGGTGATTCAAGGTATCAAACGCCTTAGAGTAATCCAGTAATAATAATATATATAATATAAATAATAAAAAAAGAATGAATTATCAGTGACGTTTAGGAGAGCAGTTGCACAACTGTGCCCCTTCCTGAAGCTAGACTGAGTTTCAGGAAGAATACTATTTTTCTCCAAATGGTCAATCAGTTACGTTTTAATGACATTTTTTTTTCCATAATTTTGGAAACTACAGAGAAAATGCTAATGGGGCGTGATTCACTATAACTTGTGGGACTTTTAGTATTGGAAAGATGCACAATATGTGCGATCTTCCATGCGGAAGGAAAAACGGAAACGATGTGGCAGATATATTTAAGAATAAATGGACAACAAAAGATTAGAAAGTTCACATGTAAACCATCTGCTCCTACTGCTCTGGACTTAATGTTACATAAAAATTTCGATACATCAGTCTCTGTGATAGGACAAAATTTCAGCTTCGAACCAGTCAAGACAATTGGGTTATGATAATAGTCCGATATGAGATACGTACTAGAGGTGGGTGACACTGGGATTGAATTAAGGAAGTGCTTATTGATTTCATTAACGCTACAGAGTTGAGGTGGAATATTTAATTTTTCCTTTGTGCTAATAATATTAAGATTTTTTAAAGATTTCCACACTTCTTTCGAACTACGATTTAACATATGTTGCATATAGACCTTTTTTTCCTTTTTAATTGTCATACTTGTAAAATTTCTGAGACTTTTGTATTGTTGAAAATCAACGATATTTTTAGTTCTTTTTATTTGATTTTAGCTTTGTTTCGGGTTTTTATAAGTAGTTTAATGTTGCCTGTTATTTATGTTTATATGGTTTATGCAAAATGACGATTTTTAAAGGTGCGTGCAGATATTATCATTAACAAAGGTTACCTTATCGTCAATATTATCAATATCACATATGTTTCGCTACGGAAGCCACTGTAATTGGTCATACAAGAGAGTGAGTTTAACATTCTTTAGATCCCTAAATGTACGGGGTGGAGCTTGCAAATGCTGTAATTGTAAAGTTAACTCAGCAAAAACGAGTTCGTGATCCGATATATCAATCGACACTGCACCCGTTCCCACAACGGAGCACCTCAGAAAGAATTATATGATCAATTAGTGTGAGTGTGGGACTAGAAATACGCGTGGGTACGTCAATAACTTGAACCAAACCGAAACTCTCCAAAATACCGTTGTATGCTGAAACGACGGGGTTGTCATATAAAGTATCAAAAAAACTCTTTGCGGTTAATTTATGGTATTACAACATTGTTTTTAAAAACAGTCCTCATTACTTGACAAATAAAATAACATATCGGACAGGTGTTCACAGATTGAACCTTAGATTTATGGATCTTGTCTCTCCACCACCACACAGGACGCCTCTTTTTCAAAGAAGCTTCTCCTATACGTTTACAAACTTTATAAATCATTATTGACATCACAACCTCAAATAATGAATCTGTTTTCAGATCAAAATAATCACAAGAACTTCGCTGCTGGCTGAAAAATGTAAAGAAAACAATGATGTAAGCTTATTTATATGAATAGCTTGAAAATTTAATTTTAATTCAATTATAATCTATAGCAGTATAGAAAAAAATATGTTCCGAACTAAGTATTTTTTTTTGTTTTAGAGTACGAAAGAAAGTAGTGGGGCTTCAAATAATATCGCTGAAAACATGGAGTATGAAAATGGAGATGTCCATGAAGATGCTGTAAATGTTGAAGTTACTGAAAAAAGCTTAAGAGATTTATCAACTCTAAATGTAACTTCAATATTCTTATCAAACTCGTGTACTGCAGAAAATGTAGTCCCGTCAACAGTAACCAGTGATAATTATTAGAGCTTAGTAACAGAGGCTCAAGTAAAAGACGAAATATCACCGTACATCTCATGCGAGCGAGGTGTTCAAACTGACATTAAGAAATTCACTAGTAAAAGAATTCAAGTGAGTCTACGTCAAGTTTCAGTGATGGATAAATTTTAAGAAAGTTTAAAAAGTAATATGAAGAAAAGTAAATTTTATACTACTTTAACGTACGAAGAAATTATTATTTTACACAATTTTGTTAATCCGGATAACAAGAATGTCAGAGGTAAAAATGATCAAGAGAAAAAAAGTAATAATTGTCATAAAAAACTAACTTCAATTCAACGGCTGATTTTAGTGCGCATACGATTACGTGTAGGCCTGTTAGTTGAGGATTTAGCTTTTAGGTTTGAAATTTCTACAGCTTTAGTTTCCAGATCTATTAAATTTTGGATACAGTTTTTATTCGATGAATTTACGCACAATTTGAAGCCATTTTAAACACTTTTAAACACTTTTAAATCTCTAAAAAATATTAGAGTTATTGTTGATTGTACGGAATTTCAATGTCAGTCACCATCCAACTTCGAACATCATGGAAATTTATACTATACTTATACTATATTTGTTTATATATTTATTTATTTATTTTCTTTATTTATATTTATTTAACACTAAACTTATACTCTTCTTACAATTCTTCTTTACTTTACTTCTTAAATGGAGGTGTATGTTTTGTATCAGATGTGTATGAAAGTAGTATTTCAGACCGTGAAATATTTATAAAATCTTGGAGCTGGGAGATTTAGTTTTGGCAGATAGAGGATTTACCGTTCAAGATATTGTTGAATCAAAGCAAGCCTACTTGAACATACCACCATTTTCAAATGGCAGAAAACGATTGAAACGGATTGCTAAACAACCTATTTACGTAGAGCATGTAATTGGAAAAATTAAACAATTTCGAGTGCTTCAGGTTTTACCGTTAAGCTTACGTTCATCGATGTTTCAAATTTTATTCGTGTGTGCATGTTTAGTTAATTTCCAGCCGCCAATTATTATTGATTAGAGATTTAAAGTAAAAACGAAATATATTGCAATCATGTTGTTCTTCAGTCATTTTTTACTACGAACTGGAAGGTGTCATTTTTATACCCGAAAAATTGTAAATAATATACAAATAAAAACTTATATTACGGAACTAAAACTTTTTTATTTTTTAATTCTTATATTTTAAACAAATAAATAATTTATTTTTGTAACGAATATACATTTTCATATTTAATATTGTATAAGTGTCAAATAGACTTATAACGAAGAATTATAGTATTTACTTATAAGTAAAGAACCGCAGTAAGTTATGTAAATAAATAATTTAAACATTTATAAATGACAAATTGTAATCATTAGATTAAATGTAAAGAGTTATTTTTGATTTTTAATAACTTCTTTGGTTTTAGATAAGTCAAATGGTTCCAAATCTCGTGCAATGCGCATTCCAAAATACTCCGGCGCTAAAATATTTTGGTGAAAACTACTTATACGTCTAATACTGGCTCAATAAAAATAACATCATACTTAATTCTTTCAACATGCAAACCCTTTGACGTCCATATTACAAAGTCACACCATTGTTTTCCCGTCACAGCCATTTGTGTTTGGACTTGATAAAAATATTGGTGGTTTCTCTTAAGTTTCATGGATCTTGACTTGAGAAGAGTACAACAAAATGAGCTTAGTTGCCGAGGTGTCAGGACATGTAAATCAGTGGGCCCTACGTCTTCCAAAATCTTTGGACATTTAATTCTTGTTTTTGGATGATACGATGCTTTTATTTTACTTTTTAAAAATAAATATTTTGAGACGTGATGGAATCAAAAAGATCTGTAACATGATTACTGTCAACATATAGCTTCCCTCTTTTTATAGGTTTCGCTGTACTGTAATCTAAAATGTTTGATTCATTTTCTTGATCGTCATCACAAGAATTATAATTTTCTTTTTCTACTATGCAAGATGAAATCAGATATTCATAGATAGAAGCTTCATCAAATAAGTTTGGCAAACTTGTTGATGGAAATTTTTGCCATACCACTGGGAAACTCAACAAAGGACTTTTTTTTACTGCTTGACGATTTCGTTGCTTGTCTCGTTCTACCTTCAACCACTTTCTTTTGTCTAGGCTTGGATCTATTGGGACACGGTTGCGAATTGCGTTCTTTACCCTAAAAAAATTACAATTAATTTTAGTGATCAAATTTTTTTTTTAATATTCAGAGAAGAATGTAGTTTTACTTGTTATTAAAATTATGATTCTAACCTCTCAACTAATTCTGCCTTATTTCCACCTTGAGGACGTCTATGACATTTAACCATCGTCTTAATTGAATACAATTATGAGCTTCAATCAATTAATTTTTCATTTAATTTTATTGGTGACAGAGGTGATAAGACTTGTTGCCCGGTCATATTCAGAAAAAGTACCCGAAACTTTCATATTCCCGCCGTTTAAATATGGCGGACGCGCGTGCGCTGAGCAAACCATTAATAAGCCCAGAGAATACAAAACCGTACTTACACAATACGCTCCGATCACCCCATTGGGTTAATTCACGTAAAACATATTTTGCACCACCGCTGTTAATAAAACATATTGAGCACTTAACAAAGCCATGTTTCGCACTATATTGAGGCGAATTCATTTAATGAACTACTTTTTATAACACTCAAACAAATCGGACACTTATTTTGTGGAGGCAAGGGTCCGTCGATATGAGTCCTACTGTCCGGTCGATTATAGTGAATAAAACAAGACGAAGGATTCTGCAGGTTGAAATTGTTTTTCTGTTTGTCGGATAACTTATGCCACATAGCCAGCAAATCGTAGGATTTCACGTATTTGATAAGGTATTCCTTGGAAACCTCATGAACGTTGCTTAGCGGACGATTCATCACTTAACAGTTGAGAATTAATTTTGATTTGCGCGGTTTGCGTTAGTCATACGTATGAGTTCGATCCAATTCAAATTTTGAGCGGTATCAGCCAACTGTCGTCGAATTTTTCAATATTAACAATCAAGTTGTAGTTTTTGGATCTTTGAAGTCAAAAAATCTGTTTTCGCTTGCCCTCTGAGGTATATAATGTCCGCTGTTTCGACCAACTGCCTAATCAATTCGTCGACAAGGTTATATTCTATAAGACCTGTACTATATTTTAATCCGTGGTGAAAACGCTCGAGCCAACGTACGTTTCGCTTATCAACATGAGTCAGCGTTAAAAAATATCTCGGCGGCTTCATTATATAGGCTATTTGATTTCCGTCGTAAATTGCAATTTCTTTAGCGACGAAACTTTCACCGTCCTTTAGATTAAACCCTTGTACTTCTGGCGCCTCGAACAGTATGATGAAAACTGCCAAAAATGTACTGTTTCGCCCGATATTTATGTCAAATTTTTTGAAAATTTGCGAATCTGGTTTTAAAATCTTTTACATTTGTTTTACTATTTTAGTGTGCGGATTGTAACTAAATACTTTGTCATTTAAAATGAGAGAATAAACCTATGTATCCTTTTGGATATTAGCGCCAGTTTCAAATTCAATTCGCATTACCACCGGATCAGTTTGTTGATGAGAACAATCGATTGTGTAATGGGACATTTTTCTTTGAAATGCTGCGGTGTGAAAATTGGTTCGTTGAACGTTCCGTAATAAGAATGTCTAAAATTGGCAAACCTATCATAGAGAGTAGAATACATGTTTTTTTTTTAATTTAGATTTAAATCGTGGTACGGATATCGTTCCGAATTAAAAAATACTTTTATATTAGTTCAATCGACGTCATCAAATTGACTCATATCCTTTTCTACTTGACCTTTCCTATTTTCTTGGAAGGCGATAATGATATGACGCGGAGTCTCTAATTTATTTGTTGTTTTTACGTGTCACGTGTGAGTTGTGGTTTCGGGCAGAGATGAATATTCAATAATTTCCCAAGATCTGAAACGGATTGTTATCTCTTTATTAGACTCCATGATTTTCGTTAGAGCAAGTTCTTCGGCAATATGTGTCATTACTTTTGGGATTTTTCGATATATATTTTTAAGCGAAACTTTAGGTGTTCAGGAGTTGTGGTTTTTGGTTCATTGTCATCTAGAAATACCACCGCTTCTAAACCGTTGCTGGCTCGTATTAAAACCAATTCTTGCTTCATATTTAATACAATTTTTTTGATAATCTTCGAAGAATTCAGAAAGCAATTTCAACGGAATAGAGACATTAAATTTTCCGTTGTCATCGACCCTAATTCTGCCATTTGCATTTCGATTGGGAAACCATCCTGCATTTTGCAGTTTTACGCTTTCGTTGGTGTTATAAGAAAGATAAGATTTTAGTGTTGACGCCAAACCAATGTTCCTCACTGAGAGAAAAGCAATTCCATTGTTAATAAATCTCAATTTTCCGCTGTATTTGTCATCTTCATTAGTAAGGATACCTTCGATATACAAGACACTTTCCCAGGGTAAAGTGAAGGGATCTAGTTCCTGAATTGGTATACGTATTTCATCGTTATAGTCGAATTTCGAAGACACGAATGGTTGATAGGTATGAAACTCAGAAATTACGATGGAGTTGTCGAGTTTTTTGTTAGCATCTAAAATTGTCAATTTACGAGCACTTGGAATCACAATGATTTCAAAAAGGTGCGGTTTACACGTGTTAAAAGTTTGCCGTTTCTAATGGCAATGGATTTGCGAACGATATTTCTCTTTTTAAATTTTTTTGGTGATTGTACTGTAACCACTGATGGTTCACTTATAAATGTCGTATTATATCTGGTAACCATTACTGCTTTTTAAGTGCAACCTCACTGTTATCGTTTCGTTTCTAAAGTTAATGAGATCTTCGTCTTGGTCGATTATTTTTACAGTGATATTATTAATTGTCCTAACGCTGATTGGAAAATAAGGCATAGGTAGGGGCGACTCGACTATTTTATACCCAGGAGCTACAGCCGGAGAAAAAGTGATGTATTATGTGAACCGGTTTACCATTACAATCGAAGCAAATCGCATTGACTTTGTTAATATTTACTACTTCATTCGACTGTTCTGTGGTCGATGCTTCAATTATTTGCTTTTTAAATCCAAGCAGGCGACCTATAGAATCATTCAAGGAAAAGTCAATTCGTTTAGAACAAAAAATTGAACTTTTTAGTGTGTTGGAATTTGATTCCAAAATAAAATCGACCTTTCCTTAAATATCTTTTTCACTTGGTTTTTGTTCGTAAGTTCCCTCTGGAATAGTTATAACTTTCCTATATATAACTGGTTATTACCTGGCATACTCGGTACTTCGCGAAATCCGCTAGTTCCAAACAGTATTCCTTATCATCATTTAAATAAATTGGCGGATTGAAATCGGCGGATATCATAGAAGTTTTCCCAGTTATGGAAATCGTAGTGGACATTACGAACTTAAAATGATCACTGCCGCTTCATTTTAAGGGCATAATATTATATAGAAATTTTAGTGACAGATGTCCTCAATTGTAAGAACTGGACTTTTGTTTGGTTTCATAAGTATAATATATGCTTACATTTCCGTTAGAATTAAGATATGTAACTAATTCTAAAGGCGGTTTCAAATTTCCGTAACCATCGAAGTAGAAAGCCCTCCTGTGGTCCTTTATGTAGCTGATCCAATGAGTTTCTTCGTTTTTCTCGCAATTCCGCATTCTATAATTTGTATTTTTCACGGTAGATTATCACGCATAAAAATGCCTCTGAAATGCGGAATTTGTAGTATTTTTGCATATTTCTCCACATCGAATTTTGACGAAGCTCTTCGCGGTAAATTTATTTGGACTTTTTTTTTCTTTTGGTTGTTTTTCTCCTTCGATACAGCACCGCCCTTTTCCTTCTCCTCTTCCGCTTTTAAACGGTTTTACATATTTGCCTTTGCCTTGAGCTTCCATGGATCTGTATAGCCAACTGCTCTTTGGCCGCTTTAGCGTCGTTTACTGCTTTCGCGATACCTGCTGATCCTCCGCCTAGCGCCTCGAGTGCTCCCGGTAATAAAAGAGGTAAAAATCCGCCAATTTCATTAGGTGTTTTTATAATACGCTTTTTTTGCTCGCTTTCATTTTACCTGCTTTTTTAACACCCATTCCCAATTTTCGCTTTCCTTTCATTACACCTGTTATGCCTACAGCGGCTGCTTTTTCTCCAAACGAAGAGTCCTTTGCTTTAACCCTCTGCCAAGCTTTATCCTCTAAGATCTTGTCTGCTTCGTGTCTCCTAGTTAAATCGTTAGACTGAGAATATGCTATATCTTAGCTCTTTACGTCAGAGTCACCTCTATTTAGTCCCTTTTGTAAATGGGTACCCGGCCCGCAGAATTTATAAACAGGAATATGCAGTTCGACAGGAAGTTTGTTTATAAGTTTATTTACCAATCCTGAACCTTTAGCCCTCTCTCGATCTATAATCATCAGAGTGTTAGGAAATACTGTTTAGAAAAATTTAGGAATTATGCTATAAATACTTTTGCAGGTTCTTGTCAATGACTCAGTCGAAATGAGTGTTGAAAGGCAAGCCTTTTCTTTACCCGTAAAAATCCACGACGCAAGCTTGGTTCGCGAATTTCACAAGTCCAGCGATCTCTTTGGAGGTATTTGCAAGAGGACACTAACTGTAGCATCCTCAAATTCATCCTAATGGAATTAGATTTGAAAACGATTACTTATATTCCAGATCCCAGCAACAGCCAAAATACGTGTATTTGAGGGAACTGCTACAGCCTTTACAAGAGATAGGGTTTTTTGAGTTTGAGAGTGATGAAAATATCTTTTGTCCTCAGGAAATTAAACCCAATTCTGTTATAATATTTGATGTTATTCCTTGTCACGATCAAAGTGTTATTAGAGATTATTTCACTCACGGTAGCCATTGTTTATTTATTTTTCAAGGATATTTTCTATACTCAAGCGACGTATCAGGGAAAACGCCAACTTTCTGATTTTATTCAAGCAAGACTTGATGAGTTTAAAGCATATATATAACGATCCTGTATGTTGGACATGACATTTCAACAGTTTAGAAATATCTGTGTGTACTACTGGAACGAATTCTATAATTTTCTTGTAATTTACAAAGATTGTGAGTTAGATGAGGGCAGATACAGGAAAAACTTCGATTCCTTCATTTATATATAATATTCCAAAATGGATAAACGCCTAGCGACGGAGCTAATAAAATCAAGAAACGCAGTTAGAGAAAAATATCAAAGGCTAAAACAAGCCGCCGATAACTCGGCCTCTGCAGCAATTAATTTCGTCAATAAATAAAACGGATATCAAACAATAGCCGCTTGAAGGAAAAGAAAATATTAAACATGAAGTGTTAACCTTACCGCCTACCAAAGTATAGGAGAAAACAAGCGGAAAACCCCAATCTTATCTTCAGAATTGCCCTTATTTTTTGCTATCTCTTTTTCGTCGATCCAACAACAAAGCAATGTTGAAGTTGAAAATACGGATCTTTCGGACAGCGAAACCACGTTGGGAAATCTGTCAGATATTTTAGAACAAACTAAGCAAGCGATACATGGTTACGTCTACACTCCCGCCTACGAATGACTTTAATAAATTATCGCGAACATACATTGATGACAGCATAAAATATACCATAACATAACATTAACATATATTTGACCATAATTATGGTATAGTTCAGTACATAGAAAACAATAAATTTTTTCTGGGTTTAGCCCAAAAAGCTGTGGAAATTGTCATTAATGATGTAAAGGTACGAGGTATTACATATCCCCGGACCGTGGGTTTATATGAGTTACTTTTCAAGAAGGTACCGGTCGGTTTCAAAACGCAAGATATAGATAATTATATGGATGTACTGCAAAGAACAAACGCGTATCGGAGAAACCATGATCCCATACGTCATCTGAGAAGGAAATAGTTTCAATTATTGAAGAACTAAGAGAGGGTAAAGTTATCTTATAAAATAAGCATGACTGGGAGTGAGAAAATTATTCCAGCAACAACCGCCGTCATGACTATTAATAAATTAGGTACACACATTAATCACCACCTTATCGAGAAATACGATAATTCAATGAAGGATTTGGAACAACATTTATCCAATAGAGAAGAAATTTAAAAAGCTATCAAAAGCAGATATCAGTTCCCAACTTAATAAAACTTTTGCCACAACAAAACCGATATACACAATGGATCAACATATACATTACGACTTAGGACCAAATAAATCAACTAGCGACAACAAATAATAAATGATTTAAAATGGAGTTTAATTTAAATCGACGAACAATCGACAAAGCAATGAGCAGTGAGAAAGCGCAACTCGTCCGAGAGCTGCACAAGTCGGCACGCAGAAATTACGCGCGTCGCAGAACTATAACAAGCGGATTTGGCTCAGCTAGACCGATACGCGAAACCAATTAAAACTTCAAATTCATACTAGTCGTGATCGATTGCTTTTCAAAATACGTGTGGTGTCGACCATTAAAAACAAACCTGCGTTGAAGTTATCAAAGCGTTTACCCAAATTCTCATAGAAGGATCTCGGCAAAGTGTTTTATAATGTCCATTTAAAAAAAATGACGACTAGGTTTGACATTAATCACTACAGTACATATAGCAACGTGAAAACTGCCGTAGCCGAGAGAGTTATACGTACTCTCAAGGAAAAATTATTTAGATATTTTTCGTTAAACGGCACCTAAAATGGATACATGTTTTACCCTCTGTAGTCCAAAAATTATAACAGTAGCGTGCACTGGACGACCGGAATAAAACCTAAAGATGCGAACAAAGGTAACGTGCCTTGTTTGCTAAAATCGGCGTACAGTCACTTGAAAATTGCAGGACCATCTAAACCTAAACTGGGCGACGTTTTGTGTTTTTCGTTCACAGAAATTATGCTCGTGGGTTGCGAGAATTTATCCGCAGTTTTCTGTGTTATATGTTTCTTTACGTAATTTCTTTGATTTTGTTTGAATATGTTGGGATTGTCCCTGTTTTCGTTAATTTTATCGATAACTTTTTCTTTACCGGATATTAACCTTTCATTTTTTTTGGGAGTATAAAATTTTAGTTCTTTCTTTATGATCATTAATATAGTTAGTAAGTAAAATCTTGTCAATATTTAAGTCAAAAGGATTGTCATCAGTAATATGCGCGTTAATGATATCTCTAGGTTTTAATTTGGTTGCAGAATTATTATAGGCCAAGATGGCATAAATCATTTTTTGTCTAATCGGCGTTTTATTAAATTATTGATTATTTAGTAATCGTATATGTTCAGTTAGAGTTGAATGCAACCTTTCGATACAGCCGTTCGATTGTGGATGATGGGGTGAACAAAAATGAATTTTTACTTTATGGAGTTGTAAAAGTTCAGTAAAGACAATATTTTTTTATCTACATTGATTTGTTTGGGAATTTTGTGATGAGAAAAAAACAAGAGAAGGTTATCTACAATTTTTGTTGGTGCCAACGATTTGAGTGGATACGCTTGAGCGTATTTACAAAAAACTATCGATGATAGTTACAAATTTTGTTTTTTCTAAAGTATATGTGTCCAAATGTATTATTTCAAAGGGTCTTGTTGCTGTGAGGGTAATATCCATTTGAACTTTGGATCCGGATTATGGTCATATTTGGTCAGTAGTAATTATTCGTGACTTGACCATCCCCCGTCCCCCGAGGGAGATTTTGTGATTGCAAATTTACAGATTCCCAAGCAACCGAAAAAAAAAAAAAAATTAGTTTGACCATTCTACGAGAGATGTCGCCACCCATTAAGAGCTCAGGTTTCGATCGCCAGATGTCACCCTGAATGGTGGGTAGGGGGTAGTTTTCGCGTTAGTGCCTTTTTGGCAATTTCGCCCCGCTAGGGGTAGTTTTTGCGTTAGTGCCTTTTTGTTTTGACGTATTTTTGCGCGAGGTGAAAAAAGCGACCGGTGTGTCGCGCGCGGTCGGGGGATTCGAACCTCGAACCCCGCGCGCTACGTTAGTCGAGCCTAGCCGAGCCTAGCCGACGACGATTTCGCGGCGACGATAAGAGAATTCAACTAATAAAAGGTCGTCGAGGTCGCTTAAAATATAATAATTTATTGACAACATTTTTTTTTTTGCGGATTAAATAAAATGCAACAGGGAAAAAGACGTTTAATGACACTAATATCGAACAAATTGTTTTATTAATCATATACAAAACCCCATCAGGATAGACACATATTAATAAATATATTCGAACGATATGCATATATAAATAGCATATATGGACATAAATAGATACATAAATTAAACACAAATATAAACTACAATCATCTAAAGGAATCGTAACATATTAGTTTGCCAAAAGAAATATCTGGTGGTCGATCAATCAGTGATTTTCCCGCTGTCCTTTGAACCAACTAAATTTCGATGGCCCCAAGCTAGCGTGTACTCTGAGCCGGGTATAAGATGTCGTTTGTCATCCGCGTAAGACAACGCCACCTTATTTTTCAGTTCGACGTACATATCATGTAAATGTGAGCGAAACGAAGACATTTGGCGCAAGATTAGCGTGCCTTCCTCGTGGACAGCGCGCTTATAGTCGTCGAGACTAAGTTCGCGCTGGCTGACCGAGTCAGCAACGCCCTTGGCCTTTTTGGTCAACTCGTTGCCGTCCACATTTACGCAATAAGCTTTCGCTCCCGTACCCAAGAATTCCCACAACGGCCGTCCTGCGTACTCGTCCTTCATTTTACCAAGAACGGACTTGTTTACAGGAATGCCGTGTTGGTTGTTCTCCGAGTAATTAGAAGTATCGAATTTGTCCAAATTTTCTTTCATATCTTCGTAGAAATTTTCGCAAAAAATTTGGACGAGGCTGTCGGTATCGGTGTAGAGTAAGACGGCTTTGTCGCCGTACTTAGCCTTTAGATAGCCGTAAAAAAAGTCGTATGAGAGTCTTGGATATGTCCAAAATGCAAAATCCGGCGTAAATAGGCTTATCATATACGATTTTAGTCCTTTCCATCTGGAGAGCTACTAGATTTTCGCTAAATATGGCGACATTTTTAAAATTAGGTCTCGCGATTAACGCTTCTGCCCCCAACCTTTTCCCAATATTTTCCCAATGGGAAACGAGTCGCACGTCCACCCTTTTGTCCACATTTTCCATCGTTTTTCCAAACACAGCGTTATTCATAAGTTTGAAAAAATCTTTTTCAAACTTATTTTTAGCTGTATTACGCATCGCCGTATTCAAGTCTATGTATTGTTTTAGCCAGGGAGATTGATCGAAAACAAGAACGCGATGGATGCGAACAAGCTTTAAACCGTTGCTTAAAGCCTGTTGCAGATTCCTATAATGCAATACATAATTACGTTTATTGTTTAAATTTGGAATAAGTTTTCTCATTTTGGTTTTCGCGATTGGCGAAACGATGGATTCCGGGCAAAAAGGCAGTTCGTTGTGTGCGTCATGCAGCACTTCCGGATAGTCCATATCTACTTCGAAAATATAGCCCCTAGGTGAATCGTTGGGGATACGCGTAATATCTAAATTTTGAATTTTGCCCTCATCCAACCACTCGAAGTTTCCCGTTGGGAGGTATTGTGACATGGCCGCCCCGTATAAATTGGTAGCGTCCAAGTACATGACGTAAGAAATAGGTTTGGAAGGGTCGTAATTAGGTAAAAATTTATTATTAGCCGCGGCCTTTCTCACACTACACTGACTGACTCCTCCGCGGATACCGTGCTTCAAGAAGTGTATCATGTCCACGTCGGTCAACAGGTCCAGTTCGACCTTTGTCGCCTTCAGGGCGCTCGTCCATGATAGACCCGGTGTCGTATAAAACTGACTCGGGTCCAGACCGTACGTTTTCAGACACACCTCTCTGAAGTTTTCAAAAATATCGGCTAAAAGTAAAACGTCGGATTTTAAATAAATATCTGAATATTCGCCTAAAGTTTTACATTTGAACAAATTCCACACAGTCCAGGCACGCTTGTAATCCTCCCTGGTTATGTTGCTCTTTCGCATGGAGTCATAAAAGTCCTCGTGCGATGGCAGTTTGGTTTCGTCTAATTTTGAAAAAGAATCTAGATACATATATGGAAAAACGCCCTTCTGTCGAATAAGTTGAAATTCTTGTTCATTTTTAAAAAATTTTTTGACTTCCCGACACTG
The DNA here is from genome assembly GCF_029955315.1 of Cylas formicarius. NCBI lineage: Eukaryota > Metazoa > Arthropoda > Insecta > Coleoptera > Brentidae > Cylas > Cylas formicarius. Next base: position 4,438,567 of record NW_026844225.1, on the reverse strand, counting down.
ACTATCGTTCAAATTTCGACTCAATCTGTCCAAACTGGATGCCATAATTCGAAATGAATCTAAAAATCGGAGTTTTAAAAATACCCTTTTCCCTTTGCCTCCTTTCTCCGACTCAATGTTATCGACTAGGACATGTTTCGTAAAGGAAATGTAACGTTCCTTGTTTTGGGCGATGACATCGATCTTTTCCCCTTCTTCAGCCATGACTTTTACAAATAAATGACTGTCGAGACCTAAATGGTGAAAAAAGACAGGGATGTGCCGCGGAACTTTGAAATTCAAGTTGCAAGTGAAGTGAGCCGCACCTCGAAATTCGCCCGTCATATGACAATGATCCCTTACTTTTTCGTCCTCTGCATTAAATGGCTTCTCGCAAATGTGACAAGCCACAGCGTTTCGAAAGCCGGTCTCTTGTTCAAACGATAGAGTGGTCATGGGCACGGAAGTTTTCATGAACTTGTTGTAGAGCGCTTTGCAGTCGCTCTCCAACCATTCAATGAAAATTTTGTGTGCGCCCCGACCTCTGTACTGTTTAAAAGTAGACTGGGAATCGTCAAAGTCACATTTGACATAGTAGGCGAAAGAGTAAGGCTCGTGAATATGAGTTTTGACGGTAAACGATTTGTCGGGATTCGGTTCGCCTTCCACCTGTAAAGGAGTCATGACTGTTTCAAAGTCCGCGTACACAAGAAAAGGAACTTTTAATTTCTTTTCAAATTCTTCAAATTTCAGCTTATTCGCGGGAACATCTTTACCGTATTTATCCTTGCGCAATTCGGTGGTCGGAAGTTTGATGGAAATGTGAGTGCAGTCGTGTTCTTTATGACGCTTTAGTTTTTCTTCGTTATAAAAATAAACCAAACACCCATCGCATAAAAACTTTGTAGAGGACCTTTTAGTTAATTGTTTTGAAACCAACCGAGACATACTTCTTATTAAACAATAATGATTTTCTCCATAGTCATTACTAATTAATAATAGGTTTACATGTCTCTCTTTACGAGATTCAGTAAAATGCAAAGGACCAACGACCTCAACATCATTACGGACTTTGTTATAGACTCTCTCGAGGCCATAGACATTGACCGAAATTTCATTAAGTCGTTCAAAAGTGGATATGTCCTTAAGTTTAACGGGAAAATCGATACCTGTAAAATCCAGCTCGTTCTGAAATTCTACATAGTTACTGACCCTGTTAGCGTTATTTGTCCAGTGAATTGGGTGAAGAGCAGCCAAGATCGACCACATAAAGCATTTTTCGTCCGTATTTTGCAAGTTCAAAACAGCTTTTTTGGCTTCGATTTCCTTGGGCAGGTTAACCCCTTAGGGGATTGTACTTGTTAATCCCTATTTCTAAATGGAGAAGTTCCTCCAACGCCCAGCCTGTAAAAAAGAGAAAGAAATTAGTTCGGAAATATACATTTTTATGAATCATACCGCTGTCCCTTTCCTGAAACTCGGACGCTTTGGTAGCCAAGATGTCGACGAACTGGACGTATAGCTCCTCCAGATCGGTGTTTCCGCTCACCAGCCGATATTTGGTATTGAAGGACTTGACCTCCTCTTGTTCCTTCGTCTGCAAGAGGAAGTTTCCGAATAGCTCCATACCGACTTTTACGTTGCGTCGGACGTTCGACTCTACCAACGTAAGGATTTTGGACCTAAGGTGGTCCAAGAAGCCCTTAACGTCGGTAGGGTTAATGGTGGACGCCAGACGGTATGTAACTATGCGGTTACGGAAGGAGGTCTGTATCATTTCTACTCCTGGCTCCTGCACCACGCTGCATTTTTGGCGGTGAGCCAAAGTACGCAAGTGTCCTTGCCATCTCATTGCAGGAATGGTCAAGTTACACTGCGTACAATGGCGCGTGGATGATGGTGATGATGATGATGTCGAAGCTATAAAATACAATATGAGAATTGTTTGGGATATAAAATCAAAAATCCTTACCTTCCGGTAGGTCAAGTCTCGGGCGCTTGGGTTCGTCTGCAGCAATAGGGGCGGCGGCGGGTCTTTTCGCCTTGGGAACCTCATGCTTCTCGCGTTTATGGCGTCGGAGAGCCCCCTCGGATTTGTATATCCCGCCGCAAACGTCACAAATTTGTACTGCTGCGCGACAGTCCCCGTGCCTCGCCAGGTGGTCTTTACGGCTGAACGAGCGGTTGCAATATTCGCAGGTGAACATTTTTATTTGCTGCGAGGAATAGGCGTCTCACTCTCCAACTGTTCCAGATCTCTACTTGACACTTACCTTTTTTAAGTGGTGAAACACAAACAAAAATCCAAAGAATGAAGTCTCACCATGGCGGCGGTCAGTTGTTAATTAAGCCAATTTTTCTGGGGTAATGAATTTAAAATTACATTCGAGAACGTTCCTTCAGAATAATTAAGATTTGTGTTGGCGAGAATTCCGCAATATAACGCGACCCGCTGATAAAATTGGTCGTAGGCGTACCGCCGCCGTCGCGTTTGACAACTGGCTGATATCATTGCCCGCCGCGTCGTCGGTGTGCGGCAGCGGATGCATGACATCATCGCTTTGCGAAATGTTTAAACTAAACTTTGGCGGGTGAGATCATCGCGTCGCCTCCCTTCGCCGCAAAAAAAAAAATGTTTTAAACGAGACTTTCATATTAGACCGCTTAGGAACGGCATACGTGTTTTCCTGCGACACAAGAAATGGTTTAATCGAAACGTTTGATATTCTTACCGCATGCGTTTCCTTCGACATCGAGTTTATCGTCGCATTTCCTTCGACGCGAACAAAAACGCAAAAAAAAAAATCTCACTCCGTAATTTCATTTTGTCAGTATGTTATACTTTGCGTCACCAAAAATAATTGTTCGATTGCAATGCGAAATAAACATTCCTGTTTAAAGAAGCAAAATGGTCCATATCTGTGTCGGACCTGTAGAAACCTGTTCCGTAGTGGTTTTGGGTCTGTTTAAGGCTGTCCTAGACCTGTTCGAGAGCTGTTCCATAGATATTTTAGACCTAATTTAAATCTGACCAAAAGCGTCCTGGCTAACATTTGAAATAAAATGAAAATATTTTAACGCGATTTTATTTTTATATCAAAATACAGTTACTGAATATTTTTTCATTTTTATACAATATGTCCTGGAGCCAAATTTTGGAAATATCCGATTTTTGCTTTGTATTCTTCCGCACGTAAGCGCAGTATTTGCAGATCGGCCTGAACAACTGCTATCTGAGTTTCGAGCTGCTGGATACCTTCTTCACATTGCATCAGCTGATTTTCCAAATTGTTTTTCAAATTGAACCCCTCACAAACTATCCTTTTTTCGTTGTCATCTTTGAACGCCTCGAACCATTCTCCTTGTGCTTGCGGTAGAGATTCAATTTTTATTTTCTTAACTCGTGAATTTGCAGCAGTACGCTTACGTTTTGGAATATCTGTTGGTGGCTGCGAAGGCGGTGGACCCATCAAACCATTCTCTTGCAATAAATTTAAAAAATTATCCGGCAACACAATTTGTTCCATGTCTGTCTCGGACGCTCACAAAATCAAAAATAATAGAAGAAATTTATAGGATATTCGCGGTGTCGATCCATGAATCATGTGACTTGTCCAAGCCCAACCAGCGCACGAGAACCTTATTTCCTCGTTTGCGCAACACCTTTTCGACTAGATAGACGTCAGGGTTAACGGTTTTCTGCAATTCTTCCTGGTAAAAAGCGCCCATTACAGGCTCTTACCTCTCCATCTCAGGGTCGTGAAAAAGAAACGCATTAATTAATTAAATTCGTAATTTAATAGTGAGGTAAGACAATGCCTAGGCTAGCTCATTAACAACCGAGAAAAATTAATAAAGTAGAAAAGAAAAAATATATATATATATATACTAAACCAAAGCCAGGTTGGAAGGCGGTGAAGGGCACCTCGGTCAGTCCCGGAAGGTGGTAGGTAGGCGCCACGTGATTCGAAAAAGGTACTTATCAACCCGAGGTTCCAACCCGTAAAGGAAATAAACAAGTGAATCACGAACAATAATTTATTTCCTTCAACCTGGTGGTAGGTGTGAGTGTCAAATCTCACCTTCAAGTTTTGGCGGTGCAAAAGAATTAAGACACTATAATTTAAGGCTATAAGTTCTGCAAACCGTTCTTGAAGAGAACAGGCCACTTAAGCTACCCAAACCTCAAGATGTCCCGAACGTTACACAGCTGTCTGTCACTATCCCGGGAACCAAGCCAAGATGGAATGGTGGCTCAATGAGACAGCCGCAGGTGGGCAGTCTCAGTTAACCCAGCAAAGTCCGTCCGGAAAGCCTGCTGCTCGATAGGGGAAACTCCGCAACTAAACATGTACCCAGGAGACAGCATACACTGCAAGACACCAAGTCTGGTCTGGTATTCCGGTGAAAGAAGAAACCACGTGGAAGGTTTGCGGGAAACGGAGCAACAATACGTACAATACTAATTAGGAAAAAAAAAAAACCCTAAAATAAAATCGGCATAAATTGAGGAACACTGATTAGGTAGCGAAATGGTTCCAAAAGGTAACTTACCTCGATTCGAGGGTTTTCTGGAAATGTGGGGCAATGACAATTCTTTTCAAAATCCCTCGTTGAGGAAGATTCCCATTCCAAACTCCAAATAGATCCAAAAGTATGGGAAATCATAAATTAGTGACCAATTCACATATCCCCCTCTTATTGGGGTAGCACTACCGGCTCAAAAAGAAATCGGTCACACAAAAGAAAATCTGCCACAACCCCAAGCTTCAAAAGCTAGCGTACAAAATGCCGGACGATTCAGACAACCAGTTTTATTAAAAGGCTAAACGGGCACAAAAAACTAGAGGGAAAACGCCACTCTTGCCAACCTAGTCGACGGTACGCCGCCAGTAGAAAGAACAACCGAACTATATCTGTGGTGATGGCCGTATGGCCCGTGCCAAAGAATCGAGGTTGCGTCAACGAGATCGAATTACCCGAACGCTATCTATGGTGGCGACCGGACGGCCAGTCACAGAAAATCGAGTAAGAATAGGTTAAGAAACAAAACAATGTTTACCAGGCTCGCCAAGGAATACCGAAGCAATGAAAAGCAAATGCGGTCCCTAGTCTCATAGAGTGACAGATGGTAATGGTTATGACTCCTTCTAATGCGCAACTAATACTCTGTTTTTTGCATTAGTATCTCTCAGTAAACCGGTGTCACTTAAGAGAAAACCAAGCGAACAAGGGGCCACGCACACAGCCGTTGCAGCATAAAATATTTATGGTTCGGCAACACAATCGGCCGGGGAGTACAAGTCCGAAACTAAAGGAACCGAGTCTACAAAAGAACGTGTGTTCAAATTGCAAAATCGATATGAACCTAATAAACAAGAATTTTAATTGTTAAGAAGCACTCGCCAAACAGCAAAAGGTGAAGGAAATGGACAGTACAATTAATTCTACAAGGTACTAATAAAATAAACCCGTTACTTCGCAAATGTGCCAGCACTCTCACTTTAAAAATGCTAAATTTTACCATTGAAATATGAAACCGTCACACTCCCCCGTTCCTCCGTCAGAGGTGAACACCGATCGACACATGAACTTCCACCAGAACAGCAAAATAGCGTACAACTTGCCGAAACGCCCGAAGAAAAAAAAACTTAAATATTAGTAAAAGAGCAGCAATATCACCCGAAAACTCGGTAAAGCACGAAGGAAAAAAAACAAGAACTTACAACTAGTGAAACAGCAGTATCGCGCGCACTCTTGTTGCGCTCGACACTACCTAGTGGAGCCTGCGCATCCACTAATACCAACTGAATAATTTTGACAGGTTAATCCCTAACCCACTACTGTCGCACATCAGACACTACCACATCTAAGGCGGGCCACTTGAATACCAGTAGCCGAGACCTCCCATAAATTGATTGGCTCGCCGAAGCTACCATTCGGGCCAATCTCGAGCCCCCCAATACTAAGCTCCACGCCAAAGACATCCATCGCACTCACCAACACATACCTGCGAGACGCAGCAGTGAAACCGCACGACACCCATTGGGCCAGAGAGCCGTATAAGAAGCCGAAAAAAAAAATTTTAAAAGAGATTAGCTATACCCAAGTGATCCCCAACAACAGCGCAACGACGAATCCACCGGAAGCAGAAGGGAAAACCTCTAGACTAGAGTGGTAACACTAGGCCGTCGGTAATCTATATACCGCGATGTTAAGTCGACCTAGTAGGCTAAAATTGCACAGGTTACTACAGCGGTAAACAAGTCTCGTGTATTAGCCCTCACAACAGCCCACAGGATTACACCTCCACCACCAAGCGAAACCGACGCACGCGGCCGCGCAAGATCAACGTGGCATAACAAGACCAAAGACACTAATCGGGAAAGAAAAGGTGAGAGCTCGCAGGAGCCCTACCTTGTTGGTAGCTCTCCAACACTCTCAATATGATTTAATATGTAAAAAAAGCTTACCAAATCTGTCAAAAGAATAACAGACTGGTCAGGCATCGATGTACGGCCTTCAAACAGCAACTGAAAAGTTTAGGGACAGAAAATTCATAAACTTCAGTGCTTATTAATAAGTAAGTAACCCACCTCTAACCCACGAAAACAACTGTCTGAAGAATAGATTGTAAATCCAAACCAGTTGTTCACCAAAACTAAATCAATCGTCATCAGAAGCAAAATAAGTAGGTTTTAAATCTTTAACATGCCAAACACCCGACGACCTACCCTGACTATTCGTCAACTCATACGTCCAACCTCCTATTCTACGCTTAACCGTGAAGGGGCCTATAAATTTGGGACAAAGTTTAACATTGAGGTTTTTCGACGCCTCGGAGAGAATTTTATTTTTCCTCCAAACCTGATCTCCGACCTGATAGTGAACTGGTCTCCTACGCAAATTGTATATTTTACGGGATCGGTCCGCCATTCTAGCTATACGGGCTTTGACATCTTCAAAAAGTTTTCTATAACCTATTACGCGTGCTTTCATCTCGGTCTGTACTTCAACTCGATCATCATTACCATTGTTAAACATATAACGATACTCGGTACCATCTCCGACATACTCTCGTCCAAAATTGACAAAGTATGGGGTATAACCTGTGGTTTCACTTCGAGAAGTTCTTATAGCGCATCCAATTGCAGCAAGATTTTTGTCCCATTCTTTGTGATTCTCTCCCAAATAGATGGAAACCATGGTTTTCACAATCTTGTTGTACCGCTCAACAGGGTCCGCCTGCGCGTGGTAATATGCGGTATACAAGATTTTCACATGATATCTGGAACACAAGGCTTTAAATTCCTTGCTTCTCATTTGTTTGCCATTGTCGCAAATGAGGAACTGAGGCACTCCATACACCAGAAATATTTGCTCTTCCACGAAACGACACAGGGCGCTTGAAGTAGCGCTCCGTAATGGACACAGAGCAACGAACTTGCTGAAGTAATCGCATACTGTAAGGAGGTAGGAGTAACCCTTCTTGCTTCTAGGATATGGTCCCATAAAGTCAAGGCTTATCATTTGCCATGGGCGGTTTATCTCAGGTCGTGTACCCATATGACCTGCTGAGGCCTTTTGCTCCGGCTTGTGTTGGGCACAAATGCGACAACTACGAACATACTTCCTTACATCTGCTCTCATCTTCGGCCAAAAATATTTATTATGAATTTTCCAATAAGTCTTATAAGTTCCAACATGACCGGAAACGGGCTCGTCATGATACTTCCTAAGGATTTTATTTCGGTGATCCTTGGGTACTACAATCTTCCAATAGTCAGACTGCGCAGTAAGTTCTGGAATCGGACACTTTACATATTTATATACAATATTATTCTCCACACGCCATTGAGGAAATTGCTCCTTTCGACTCTCAATATTACTTATCATCTTCCTATACCACGCATCAGTACTACTGCCAAAATCAAGGACTTGCTCAGGGCTCGTACTAACAACTTCCACGTTGATCGGGACACTTCTCGAAAGAAAATCCGGAACGACATTATCTTTCCCTTTTCGGTGTACGATGTCAAAATCATAGGGTTGCAAACGAAGAGCCCATCTGGCCAATCTTCCGGTTGGGTCTTTCAGATTATTAAGCCAAATGAGTGAAGCATGGTCCGTGACAATAGTAAAATGGCTCCCTTCAAGATAATTGCGCAGTTTTTCGACAGCCCAAATGACACCTAAACACTCACGCTCCGTAGTGGAATAATTACGCTCCTGTTTTGTCAACGAACGTGACAAGAAGCAGATTACCTTTTCTCCGTCGCCCGATTCTTGGGTCAGAACAGCGCCAAGTCCATAAGCAGAAGCGTCGGTCTGAAGGACAAATGGTTTCGAGAAATCTGGACACGTTAATATAGGAGCTGAGGCAAGTGCATTTTTAATATGATTAAAGGCAGCCTCGCAATTGCTATCCCAGACGAAAGAGGCATTCTTGTGGGTCAATTTGGTTAACGGCGCGATCAGGGTGGAAAAATCTGGCACAAATCTTCGGTACCAACCAGCCATACCTAGAAATCTCCTAATCTCTGTAATGTTCTTGGGCGGAGGAACCGTCATTATGGCTTCAACTTTTCTGACATCTACATGAAGACCTTTAGAGTCAACTACAAATCCTAAATAATTAAGGAAGGGCATACAAAACTTACACTTCCCAGGGCTTAATGTTAAACCTGCTTTCATTAGGCGATCAAATACCTTACCCAAAATGATTAAATGCGTTTCAAAGTCGGGAGAAATTATTATAATATCGTCCAGATACACCAAAACATACTGTTCTAAATCTGAGCCGAGGACGGCATCGATAAGTCTCTGCCAAGTTGCCGGTGCGTTAGTAAGCCCGAACGGCATTCGCTTGAACTGAAAAAGTCCCCGTTGTGGTACTGTAAATGCGGTATACTCTCGACACTCCTTCTTCACTCCCACTTGCCAAAATGCCGACTTAATGTCCATGGAACTTAAATATCTGGCTCCACGCAGCCTGTCCAAAATTGATGAAACGTATGGTAAAGGGTATGCGTCTTTCTTAGTAACCTTATTAAGTGCCCTGTAGTCTACACAAAATCGATAGGCGTTGTCCTCTTTGGGCACAAGAAGTACTGGTGAAGACCAAGCGCTCTTAGAAGGCTCGATGACGTCCATTTCAAGCATTTTCTTAACTTCTTCATCAAGGATCTTCTGCTTGAAGGGTGAAACGGGATAATATCGCTGTTTAATGGGCTTAACGTTCTCCTCTAAGACAATCTCATGAGTCGCCACTGTAGTATACCCCAAACCTTTGCTCATTCTTTCAAATTTTTCATCCACTAAAGAGTTCAATCTTTCTCGTTGGTCCTCAGTCAAAGTGCTCTCGTCCGTAATACCACAAACCTCCACCATAGGGTATTCTCCAAAACGCCACTCGTTCCTTTTCAAATTCGGTACTACATCCATTGAAATCCAAAAATCGGTTCCCAAAATTAAGTTATTTGATAGCTCCGGTACCACTAAAACATCTATAATAGACACCCTCCCCATCAGGGACATTGGCGTCTTTACGGATCCAATACTCCGACAAGTATTTCCGTTCGCAACAGAGCACAACGTTTTCCGAGAGGTATCCAACTTCAAACCTAAATGCATCAATGTCATATAACCTGACTTCCCAACTAAAGTGGCACTACTCCCAGAGTCTAACAAACCCAGAATGGGATGTCCCAAAACGGTAACCTCTATATGCGGTCTCTGATCCTGATTTGAATGGGATATTACGTAATCAATCAATGCTCGCTTCTGAAGAAAAGCAGAAGTGTGTACATTATCGGTCGTCGAAACATTCACAGGGGACACTAACCGACCACTTAATTCCCCTGAGTCTCGTTTTTTGAGCACTCTGGACAGTTTCTAATAGTATAACCTGGCTGCTTGCATCGAAAACAAAGTAAGCGACGTGATTGAGGACAACTGGATCGTCTGTGACCCGTCTGGCCGCAATTCCAACACTCAATTGGTCTCTTTGGGAAATCACAGCGAGGCTGCGCTCTAGGACTTTGGACTGCCGTCTCCACCGCTCTGACCTGAACAGGACGGTTTGCAGTTTGGTGACGATACGCCAAATGAGGTTCCTGCACTAGACGAGGATGCGCAGGTGGGGGACAGTATTGTTGTGCGCGCCAGTGTATCTCCTCGGCAGCTCTTCCCCTTTCCAAAAGACTCTCGATGGTGGCGATTTCTTGAAAGCTCAAGGCTACCTGTAAGTGTGGTAATAGATTTCTTCTAATAATGTTAACTTGCTCGCTCTCGGACGGTTTGCTAGAAGACAATTTCATAAAAAGATTTTGCATCCTTGTAACGTATAATAGCAATCGTTCATCTTGACCCTGAGTACGTCTCTTAATATCGTCCAACAAATCTTCGTCGTAGTTCAGAGGCAGAAATGCATCGCGGAGCTTTTGTCTTAAATCGGGCCAGTCAAGGAACGACCGCCTTCGGGGCGTATACCAATCTCGTGCATCTCCTCTCAAGATTTCGTAAGCTGAATGGAACAACTGATCTTCAGTCACTCCTCTTGACTCCGCCAAATGCTCTATATCTTCAATAAATGAAGTGACACTGCCACTACCATTAAAGAAAACGTTCCATTTGTGTATTGGTACGAATGATCCTGAGGATCGAGGCACATCTCTCTCATTAGACAAGCCTGCATGAGACGGTGCACCAATGTGACTCACTGGGTTTGTAATTAACGATATGCTGCCATTTGGCCTAGAAGTACTGTTTCCTCCGGATTGAGAGCACGTTTGGATCATTGGTACCGCGCTTGAGTCAGGATTAGTCGTAAATGATACTCGACGAGTACTAGAAGTTGCCTCCTCAGTCATAAAAGGAATCGGACAAATTGTAAATGCGGCCAACCGATCGGCCAACTGGGTACAGGCTCGACGGTTGATTGTTTGAGCTAAATTCTGCAATTCAAATTCCGTTATTAGCCTCCTTGCATCTCCAAACGAGTTCCCTGTAAGGTTGGAATCTACATCATTATTGAGCGATCGTGATAATCCAGAGTCTACCGGCCTCTCCAAAGTAGGATTATGATCAGGTGCTGCACCTCCCAGATCTATCAAATTACCCACAGGAGCATCCATTCTCTCCGGATGAATAAATTCATTTTGTGTGCACATTGCTCCAACACTAGTCTGGCAAAGGCTGGCGATGTGATTCGCGTCCTGCAAGGCGTCAAAACACACACTCAATAAAAACATCAGGTTTTGTTTCTTTGATTTCAAGTCCTGACCCTCAGCTACCACTCTGTGCAATCTGCTTTTGACATGCATTAGCCTGCTGTAAATTTTCTTGAATTCATTCTCTCTATTCTCCGCATCAAACTCTTGAATAAGGCCCACCAATTCATCCAACTTAGATGCACATATGCCCAATTCAGAAGATGGCTCAAAATGGATGTTAATATCCTCCCGAATGTTCCGCTGAAATGCTTCCCGCAACTGAGCTCTCTTTTCATCCACTGTAGACCCCACATCACAACCTCTAGCAGCTAACTCCCAAGTCAATTCATCACTCCTAAGCCGATTAATCTCCATTTAAAATTTAAATAATTAAATTCCCCACCCCTTCCTGGTATAAGGAAAATAGAAAAAGAAAAACGGGAGAACGATAGCGCAATAGAAGCAACCAAATAATGGACCAACACAATACCACCCGCACACAACTCGCGATGCACTAGGCCACCTGTGGCTGATCAAAGAAGCCGCAAATTGAAAATAATAATAATAGTAATAATCAAATAAGATCCGTGAAAAATAAACTGAAAACGTGGCAAAGTATACAGAACTATCGGTAATTACTTCCAAAAGCTTTTAAATAAATTTCCAAATCACAGAAGAGGTCGGAGGATTGCAATCACACTGCTCCCTCAATTTTGAAGTCACCGTTATAACCACCAGCCAAGTACTAGAATTTTGTGAAATTTGACACCTCCAAAAAAAAATTCTTAACAATAATAGTTTTCCAATGCAAACATAAATACAACTTTACCGATATTGAATATACAAAAAAATTCCGCAGTGCTTCGATTTGAAAAAAATAGCAACAGTTATACTCCACAAGTAAAGGGATATATACCAAAAAATGTATCCACCTGGTATGGATATCGTTCAAATATCACACAATCAAAAATTAATAAATAACAATATATCGCAACTGTATATGTAGAACACTAATTAATTAAACCGCAAAAATGAAATGCATTGCATAGTAAAACGGCAATATATACAAACTTGTTATAAAAGAACCACCGAAACTTGAAGAGAATCAAATATTTTGAACACTCAGAAAAAAATATTCAGTTGGGCGCCAGTTTCTTACCTCTCCATCTCAGGGTCGTGAAAAAGAAACGCATTAATTAATTAAATTCGTAATTTAATAGTGAGGTAAGACAATGCCTAGGCTAGCTCATTAACAACCGAGAAAAATTAATAAAGTAGAAAAGAAAAAAAAAATATATATATACTAAACCAAAGCCAGGTTGGAAGGCGGTGAAGGGCACCTCGGTCAGTCCCGGAAGGTGGTAGGTAGGCGCCACGTGATTCGAAAAAGGTACTTATCAACCCGAGGTTCCAACCCGTAAAGGAAATAAACAAGTGAATCACGAACAATAATTTATTTCCTTCAACCTGGTGGTAGGTGTGAGTGTCAAATCTCACCTTCAAGTTTTGGCGGTGCAAAAGAATTAAGACACTATAATTTAAGGCTATAAGTTCTGCAAACCGTTCTTGAAGAGAACAGGCCACTTAAGCTACCCAAACCTGAAGATGTCCCGAACGTTACACAGCTGTCTGTCACTATCCCGGGAACCAAGCCAAGATGGAATGGTGGCTCAATGAGACAGCCGCAGGTGGGCAGTCTCAGTTAACCCAGCAAAGTCCGTCCGGAAAGCCTGCTGCTCGATAGGGGAAACTGCGCAACTAAACATGTACCCAGGAGACAGCATACACTGCAAGACACCAAGTCTGGTCTGGTATTCCGGTGAAAGAAGAAACCACGTGGAAGGTTTGCGGGAAACGGAGCAACAATACGTACAATACTAATTAGGAAAAAAAAAAAAACCCTAAAATAAAATCGGCATAAATTGAGGAACACTGATTAGGTAGCGAAATGGTTCCAAAAGGTAACTTACCTCGATTCGAGGGTTTTCTGGAAATATGGGGCAATGACAATTCTTTTCAAAATCCCTCGTTGAGGAAGATTCCCATTCCAAACTCCAAATAGATCCAAAAGTATGGGAAATCATAAATTAGTGACCAATTCACATATCCCCCTCTTATTGGGGTAGCACTACCGGCTCAAAAAGAAATCGGTCACACAAAAGAAAATCTGCCACAACCCCAAGCTTCAAAAGCTAGCGTACAAAATGCCGGACGATTCAGACAACCAGTTTTATTAAAAGGCTAAACGGGCACAAAAAATTAGAGGGAAAACGCCACTCTTGCCAACCTAGTCGACGGTACGCCGCCAGTAGAAAGAACAACCGAACTATATCTGTGGTGATGGCCGTATGGCCCGTGCCAAAGAATCGAGGTTGCGTCAACGAGATCGAATTACCCGAACGCTATCTATGGTGGCGACCGGACGGCCAGTCACAGAAAATCGAGGAAGAATAGGTTAAGAAACAAAACAATGTTTACCAGGCTCGCCAAGGAATACCGAAGCAATGAAAAGCAAATGCGGTCCCTAGTCTCATAGAGTGACAGATGGTAATGGTTATGACTCCTTCTAATGCGCAACTAATACTCTGTTTTTTGCATTAGTATCTCTCAGTAAACCGGTGTCACTTAAGAGAAAACCAAGCGAACAAGGGGCCACGCACACAGCCGTTGCAGCATAAAATATTTATGGTTCGGCAACACAATCGGCCGGGGAGTACAAGTCCGAAACTAAAGGAACCGAGTCTACAAAAGAACGTGTGTTCAAATTGCAAAATCGATATGAACCTAATAAACAAGAATTTTAATTGTTAAAAAGCACTCGCCAAACAGCAAAAGGTGAAGGAAATGGACAGTACAATTAATTCTACAAGGTACTAATAAAATAAACCCGTTACTTCGCAAATGTGCCAGCACTCTCACTTTAAAAATGCTAAATTTTACCATTGAAATATGAAACCGTCACAAGGCTTACCCTTCATATCTTCCAACAGATAAGTTACCGGATTTGTAATCTGCACTTTTACGATTTTAAACAATTCCGTGGTCCAGTTGGGAGTATAACCTTTGCTAAACACGTGCTTGGTCTTGCTGATTCTTACAACGTCGTCCAGTTTAAGTTTAGATGGTCCTACAATTTTCAAGTGACTGTACGCTGATTTCAGCAAACTAGGCGCGTTATCTTTGTTCACTTCTTTAGGTTTCATTCCGGTGGTCCTGTGCACGCTACTGTTATATTTTTCGACAACAGAGGATAAAACATCTATCCATTTGTAGGTGCCGTTTAACGAAAAATATCTAAATAATTTTTCCTTGAGAGTACGTATAACTCTCTCGGCTACGGCAGCTTTCACGTTGCTATATGTACTGTAGTGATTTATGTCAAACCTACCCGTCATTTTTTTAAAATGGATATTATAAAACTCTTTGCCGAGATCAGTTTGCAGATTTTGCGGCCGGCGTCCTTCTTTGAGAATTTGGGTAAACGCTTTGGTAACTTCAACACCGGTTTTTGTTTTTAACGGTCGACACCACACGTATTTTGAAAAGCAATCGATCACGACTAGTATGAATTTAAAGTTTTTATTTTGTTTCGCATATCGGTCTAGCTGAGCCAAATCCGCTTGCCACAAATCATCCAGCCCTCGTATTATAGTTCTGCGACGCGCGTAATTTCTGCGTGCCGGCTTGTGCAGCTCTCGGACGAGTTGTGCTTTCTCACTGCTCATTACTTTGTCGATTGCCCGTCAATTTGAATTAAACACCATTTTAAATCATTCATTAGTTGTTGTCGCTAACTGATTTATTTGGTCCAAACTCGTATTGTATTTGTTCACCCATTGTGTATATCGGTTTTGTTGTGGCAAAAGTTTATTAAGTTGGGAATTGATATCTGCCTGATAGCTCTTTAATGTCTTCTCAAGCTCTTCTATTTTGGATAAATGTTTTTCCAGCTCCTTCATTGAATTATCGTATTTCTCGTTAAGGTGGTGATTAATGTGTGTACCAAATTTAGTAATAGTCATGACAGCGGTTGTTACTCAAATAATTTTCTAACTCTCAGTCGTGCTTATTTTATAAGATAACTTTTCCCTCTCTTAGTTCTTCAATAATTGAAGCTATTTCGTTCTCATGTCCCGTGTGCCCCGCAGCAGTAGATGCCAATAACAGTCTTAATCTATCGACAAGCTCGTTAACATTATCCCAATAAATATAATCTGTATTTTCTTTATTTGATTTTAAAGTTAACCCCGTCCCAGTTTTGATTGTCCTATAAGGCGGAGGCACTTTAGAAAATGCGTCAGCTAGTCGTCTCACCGGGTTTTTTGTTTTTGTTATTCCTCGCTCCTGTAAATAAGGTCCAATTATATTTATATATTTATATGATGCATTTCCTTGCACTTGTCCATTAGGGTCATGGTTTCTCCGATACGCGTTTGTTCTTTTCAGTATATCCATATAATTATCTAGATCTTGCGATTTGAAACCGACCGGCACCTTCTTGAAAAGTAACTCATACAAACCCACAGTCCCAGGGTATGTAATACCTTGTACCTTCACATCTTTACCGACAATTTCCACAGCTTTTTGGGTTAAGCCCAGAAAAAATTTATCGTTTTCTATGTCATGAACGATACCATAATTATGGTCAAATATATGTTGGGTATCTTTTACGCTGTCATCAATGTATGTTCGTGGTAATTTATTAAAGTCATTCAACCATTGCTCGTAAGCGGGAGTGTCGACGTAATCCTGTATAGCTTGCTTAGTTTGTTCTAAAATATCTGACAGATTTCCCAACGTAGTATCGCTGTCCGAAAGACCCGTACTTTCAGCTACAACATTGTTTTGTTGTTGGATCGACGGAAAGGAGGTATCAAAAAATGAGGGCAATTCTGAAGGTAAGATTGGGGTTTTTCCGGTTCTTTTCTCCTTTATTTTGGTAGGCGTCGAGGTTAACACTTCATGTTTAATATTTTCTTTTTCTTCAAACGGTTCTTGTTTGATATCCGTTTTATTTATTGATGAAATTAATTGCTGCAGAGGCTGAGTTATCGGTTTATAGGTTTGTTCGAGTTGCGTCTGGGATTCACTTGCGGCTTGTTTTAGCCTTTGATATTTTTCTCTAACTGCGTTTCTTGATTTTATTAGCTCCGTCGCTAGGCGTTTATCCATTTTGGGATATTATATATAAATGAAGGAATCGAAGTTTTTCCTATATCTGCCCTTATCAAACTCACAATCTTTGTCAATCACAAGAAAATTATAAGGTTCGTTCCAGCAGTACACACAGATATTTCTAAACTGTTCAAATGACATGTCCAACATACAGTGATCGTTATATATATGCTTTAAACTCATCATGTCTTGCTTGAATAAAATCAGAAGGTTGGCGTTTTCCCTGATAAGTCGCTTGAGTATAGAAGAATATACTTGAAAAATAAAGAAACAATCGGTGTTTTTATGCCTACCGTGAGTGAAATAATCTCTAATGACACTTTGGTCGTGACAAGGAATATCATCAAATATTATAACAGAATTGGGTTTAATTTCCTGAGGAGAAACGATATTCTCATCGATCTCAAACTCAAAAAAGCCAATCTCTTGTAAAGGCTTTAGCAGTTCTCTCAAATACACGTATTTTGGCTGTTGCAGGGATTTGGAATATAAGTAAACGTTTTCAAATCTAATTCCATTAGGATGTTCGAGCAATGATAACATGACGTTGGTTTTACCCGAATTTGAGGGTCCTACAATTAGTGCCCTCTTGCAACTACCTCCAAAGAGATCGCCGTGCTTTTGAAATTCGCGGACCAAGCTTGCGTCGTGGTTTTTTACGGGTAAAGAAAAGGCTTGCTTAACAACTTTCATTTCGACTGAGGCATTAACAAGAACCTGCAAAAGTATTTATAGCATAATTCCTAAATATTTAAACAGTATTTCCAAACACTCTCATGATTGTACATCGAAACAGGGCGAAAGGTTCAGGATTGGTAAATAAACTTATAAACAAACTTCCTATCGAACTGCATATTCCTGGTTACCAATTCTGCGGACCGGGTACTCATTTACAAAAGAGAATAAATAGAGGTGATCCAGTTATAAATCCCTTAGACGCTGCTTGTAAAGAGCACGATATAGCATACTCTCAGTCTAACAATTTAACAAAGAGACACGAAGCAGACAAGATCTTAGAAGATAAAGCTTGGCAGAGGGTTAAAGCAAAGGACTCTTCGTTTGGAGAAAAAACAGCCGCTTTAGGCATAACAGGTGTAATGAAAGCGAAAATTGGGAATGGGTGTTAAAAAAGCAAGCAAAATGAAAGCGAGCAAAAAAAAGCGTATTATAAAAACACCTAATAAAATTGGTGGATTTTTACCTCTTTTACTACCGATATTGGGAGCACTTGGCGCGCTAGACGGAGGAGCGGCAGGTATCGCGAAAGCAGTAAACGATGCTAAAGCGGCTAAAGAGCAGTTGGCAGAACAAGAACGTCATAACAGAGCCATCGAAGCCCAAGGCAAAGGACTATACGTAAAACCGTTTAAAAACAGTAGAAGTGAAGGAAAAGGTCTTTATATTAAACCATATAAGGGCGGTGTTGTGTCGAAGGAGAAAAATACACAAAAGAGAAAAAAAAAGTCCAAATAAATTTACCTCGAAGAGCTTTGACAAATTTCGATCTGGAAAAATATGCAAAAATACTACAAATTCCGCATTTCAGGGGCGTTTTTATGCGTGATAATTTACCGCGAAAAATTAAAATTGAAGAATGCGGAATTGTTAACTTGGATAGTGAGAAAAACCAGGGAACTCATTGGGTCAGCTACATAAGGGACAAAACTAAGGCTTTCTACTTTGATGGTTACGGAAATTTGAAACCGCCTGTAGAATTAGTTAAATATCTTAATTCTAACGGAAATGTTAACATATATTACACTTATGAAACCAAACAAAAGTCCAGTTCTTACAATTGCGGACATCTGTCACTAAAATTTCTATATAATAACATGCCGTTAAAGTGAAACGTCAGTGATTAATTTAGATTCGCAATGTCCACTACGATTTCCATAAGTGGGAAAACTTCTATATTATCCGCCGATTTCAATCCGCCAATTTATTTAGATGATGATAGGGAATACTTTTTGGGACTAGCAGATTTCGAGACGTACATGAGCATACCAAATATTGAACCCGGTAATAACAAGTTACATATAGGAGAGAAAGTTATAACTATTCCAGAGGGAACGTACGATTTAACAGATATCGAGAAATACGTCAAAAACCAAGTGAAAAAGATATTTAAAGAGAAGGTCGATTTTATTCTGGAATCAAATTCCAACACTTTAAAGAGTTCAATTTTTTGTTCTAAACGAATTGACTTTTCCTCGAATGATTCCATAGGTCGACTGCTTGGATTTAAAAAGCGAGTAGTTGAAGCATCGACTACAGAACAGTCGGATAAAGTAGTAAATATTAATAAAGTCAATGCTATTTGCGTCGATTGTAATATATGTGTTGGCTCATACAGTAATGGTAAACCGGTTCACATAATACATCAGTTTTTTCCGGCTGTAGCTCCTGGGTATAAAATAGTCGAGTCGCCCCTACCTATACTTTATTTTCCAATCAGTGTTAAGACAATTAATAATATCACTATAAAAATCATCGACCAAGACGGAGATCTTATTAATTTTAGAAACGAAACGATAACAGTGAGGTTGCATTTAAAAAAGCAATAATGGTTACCAGATATAACAGGACTTTTATAAGAGAACCATCAGTGGTTACAGTACAATCACAAAAAAAAAAACTATAAAAAGAGAAATATTGTTTGCAAATCCAGTGCCATTAGAAACGGCCAACGTTTAACACGTACAAACCGCACCTTTTTGAAATCATTAGGATTCCAAGTGCTCTTAAAATGACAATTTTAAATGTTAACGAAAAACTCTATATCGACAACTCCATCGTAAGTTCAGAGTTTCATACTTATCAACCATTCGTGTCTTCAAAATTCGACTATAACGACGAAATACGCATACCAATTCAGGAACTAGATTCCTTCACTTTACCCTGTGAAAGTGTGTTGTACATCGAGGGGGTCCTTACTAATGAAGATGACAAGTACACTGGAAAATTAAGGTTTATTAACAATGGAATTGCTTTTCTCTTTAGAGAGATCCGGTACGAACTTAATGGCGTCACCTTGGACGCAGTCAGGAACGTTGGTTTGGCATCAACATTAAAAGCATATCTTTCCTATAATACCAACGAAAGTATAAAACTTCAAAATGCAGGATGGTTTCCAAATCGAAATGCAAGTGACAGAATTATGGTCGATGATCACGGAAAATTTAACATCTCTATTCCGTTGAAAATGCTATCAGGATTCTTCGAAGATTATCAAAAAATTGTATTGAATATGAAGCAAGAGTTAGTTTTAATACGAGCCAGCAACGATTTAGATGCGGTCCTTTTTTTAGACGACAATGAACCAAAAACCACAACTCCCGAAATACCTAAAGTTTCGCTTAAAAAGATATATTGGAAAATCCCAAAAATAATGACAAATATTGCAGAAGAACTTGTTTTAACGAAAATCATGGAGTCTAACAAAGAGATAACAATCGGTTTCAGATCTTGGGAAATTATTGAATATTCATCTCTGCCTGAAACCACAACTCACACGTGGCCCGTGAAAACAACAAATAAACTAGAAACTCCGCGTCATATCATTATCGCCTTCCACGAAAATAGGAAAGGTCGAGTAGAAAAGGATATGAGTCAATTTGATGACGTCGATTTAACTAATATAAAAGTATTTTTAAATTCGGAACGATATCCGTACCATGATTTAAACCTAAATTTTAAAGAAAACAAGTATTCGACTCTGTATGATATGTTTGCTAATTTTAGACACTCTTATTACGGGATTTCCAATGAGCCAATTTTCACACCGCAGCATTTCAAAGAAAAATGTCCCATTACACACATCGATTGTTCTCATCAAAGAGAGTCTCTACAAACTGGTTCCGTGGTAATGCGAATTGAATTTGAAACTAGCGCTAATATCAAGAAGGATACATCGGTTTATTGTCTCATTTTACATGACAAAGTATTTAGTTACAATCCGCTAACTAAAATAGTAAAACAAATGTAACGGATTTTAAAAGCCCGATTCGCAGATGTTCAAAAAATTTGCCATAAATATCAGGCGAAACAGTACATTTTTGACAGTTGTCATCATGCGGATCGTGGCACTAGATATACAAGGGTTTAATCTGAAGGACGGTGAAGGTTTCGTCGCTAAAGAAATTGCAATTTACGACGGAAATCAAATGGCCCACTACATAATGAAGCCGCCGAGAGATTTTTTAACGTTGACTCATGCTGATAAGCGAAGCGTACGTTGGCTCGAGCGTTTTCACCACGGATTAAAATATAGTACAGGTCTTATAGACTATAACTTTATCGACGAATTGGTTAGGCATTTGGTTGAAACCGCGGACATTATATACCTCAGAGGGCAACCGAAAATTGATTTTTTGACTTCGAAGATCCAACAACTACAGCTACACCTTCCTTTGATTGTTAATATCGAAAAATTCGACGACAGTTGGCTGATACCGCTCAAATTTGAATTGGATCGACCTAAGTGCACCTTTCATATGAATGGTGGATTACGCATGTGTGCCTTACGAAACTCTGTATTATTATTCAATTGGTTATATGCTAAAATTCCTATATGAAAATGACAATAAAAAGATGTGCTTTCAAAATTTGCAATTTTATTTTGTGCGGCAACATATAAAACAGACTAACGCAAAGCGAGCAAATCAAAATTAATTCTCAAGTGTTAAGTGATGAATCGCCCTATAAGCAACGTCGATGAGCTTCCCGCGGAATACCTAATCAAATACGTGAAATCCTACGACTTGCTGGCTATGTGGCATAGGTTATCCGACAAGCAGAAAAACAATTTCGACCTGCAGACTCATTTGCCTTGTTTTATTCACTATAATCGACCGGATAGTAGAACTCATATCGACGGACCCGTGCCTCCACAAAATAAATGTCCGCTTTGTTTGAGTGTTATAAAAAGTAGTTCATTGATTTAAATCGCCTCAATATAGTGAGAAACATGGCTTTGTTAAGTGCTCAATATGTTTTATTAACAGCGGTAGTGCAAAATATGTTCTACTTAAATAAACCCAATGGGGTTATCGAAGCGTACGTTTGTTTTAAAAATAACAATATCAGTGGCGTTTGGCCGGAAGAATGGAGTCAGCTGTATCCCATGACAGTTAACGGTAACGATAAGCTACACATTTTTGGAGCAAGGTTACCAAACGTTACCGCTCAGTATCTAAATTACAAAGTCCGTTTGGTTTTCTTTGATCGCAGTTTCGGCGACCACGGCGAATGGCAAACGATTGCTTTCAATAATATCAGCTA
The DNA here is from genome assembly GCF_029955315.1 of Cylas formicarius. Lineage (NCBI taxonomy): Eukaryota > Metazoa > Arthropoda > Insecta > Coleoptera > Brentidae > Cylas > Cylas formicarius. The sequence continues at coordinate 4,416,920 of NW_026844225.1, read as the reverse complement.
TCGTAGTGATAAGGAGGAAAATTTTGGGACAGACCTCCAAAAGGTTTTGATTCTACTGTATCTAGTTACGGGTGCTTGTTTCCTATTACTATCAAAGTGCTTATACAAGTTGACAAAAATTCATTGCTCCGCCCATCTTCGCAAGTAGGGATATGTGGATGTATAAATTGTTCGCATATATTCCAAAACTCTTCAATCGACTGTGACTCGAAAAGTGTACTTAACGCAGCAAAAAAAAAAAAAAAATTAAAATGGCCACTGATGTTGTTAGGATTGACGAAAATATGCTGTTTGAAATTTACAACACTGGCGTTCGTTTCACCAGCAGGGACGAACATATGGATTTTCAACTAAAGAGTTCTTGGATTTTCTCAATTTTCTAAACGAAGAAGTAGGAGAACATCTAAAGTGGAACGACGTTTCAGCACACATCGGTGACGACATAGAGGTGATGTATTGGAACGAAGAAGAGCTTTGTGATTTGAGGCTATTAAAAAATGGACGGTCGCAAATTTTTCTCGAAAGAGAAGATATTGAAAAAATTATGTCAAAAAGGCACAGTCTTTTTAAAGCTATGAATTTATACCGAGATGTAAATATACATAACCGAGATGTAAATATATATAATCAATACATAATTTTATTAGTAACACGTATTTGGTTTATGTCATTTTTCATTTAATTCCTAAACATATACTGGTCTATAATTTGTTTCTGTCTGACCGCAAAACAACATACACCACCAACTTACTTTAAGTCAAAAAAGGGACCTGGCTAACTCAACTTGCCATTTGTTAGCGATATTTCATAAAAATGTTACATCATAAATTTTATCGGTGCACATTTATTTAATTTAATTATATTTTACGCGACCTCGACGACCTTTTAATATATTTATGCGGAAACAGAACAATGCAATTTCGCACAAAGTAGCTAACCTCGGGGTCACACTTGATGAATTTAAACAAAATTTCATCACATTAGCAAATATGGAATATATATGCTTTATTTACGTATAATGTTTTTTATCGTTATCAGATACATTGTAAGTTAATAAAAATGTGTTTATTGAATTCGCGCATTTTAAACATGTCGGATGTCAATACTACCTCGACGACCTTTTATTAGTTGAATTCTCTTATCGTCGCCGCGAAATCGTCGTCGGCTAGGCTCGGCTAGGCTCGACTAACGTAGCGCGCGGGGTTCGAGGTTCGAATCCCCCGACCGCGCGCGACACACCGGTCGCTTTTTTCACCTCGCGCAAAAATACGTCAAAACAAAAAGGCACTAACGCAAAAACTACCCCTAGCGGGGCGAAATTGCCAAAAAGGCACTAACGCGAAAACTACCCCCTACCCACCATTCAGGGTGACATCTGGCGATCGAAACCTGAGCTCTTAATGGGTGGCGACATCTCTCGTAGAATGGTCAAACTAATTTTTTTTTTTTTCGGTTGCTTGGGAATCTGTAAATTTGCAATCACAAAATCTCCCCCGGGGGACGGGGGATGGTCAAGTCACGAATAATTACTACTTTGGTCATATATATATATATATATATATATATATATATATATATATATATATATATATATATATATATATATATATATATATATATATATATATATATATATATATATATATATATATATATATATATACATACATATTGTACATATTAGGAAAATAATATTTTTCTTTAATTTTATAAAGTGTCTCGTCAACTCCCCTATGATTGCTCTTTCCTTCGTGGTAATTTTTAATAATTTCAGGTACATCATCCTTTTCAGTAACATCAAGAAGTTTAGTCAAACATCGTTGAAATTTTACAGACGGCACTTGAAATTTGTTCTAATTACCCCACAAAATGGGGCGTACGTTTCGGGATTTTCGAAATATAAATAATATTGTTTATTCGGAACTACATTTTCTTTATTAAAATTTAGAATATCTTCAACGAAATTTATTTTAGAAATTTGAACTATAAATCTACGTTTTTTACCCAACAACATTTTTATTTTAGTCCTAGCGGGAGAATGTAAAACATGTTGGATTATAATTTGGTCGGTACCGTAATTGGCGGCGATCTCTACAATCGGTACACCCGCTATTGGGTTTTGTTCCGCAGTCGAATGTACGGTCGCATCGTCTTTAGTAGGGTCGTCTGGTATAGTTTCAATGTCGTTTACTTGTGGCAATATAGACAACAGATCTAGTTGAGCTGTATCGTTGGAGTTTTCCGCGGAAGTAGTAGGTATCTGAGAGTCTGCAATAAGTTTTGGGTGACTTGATTGGCGTCCTCGCCTAACTCGAATTTGTTATTTATTTCTTGCATATGTAGTTCTATTCTCGAAAGCGCGTCCGCATTAGTGTTTAATTTCACCTTTTTATAAATTATGTTATAGTCGAACTCTTCTAATTTCATTCGCCACCTAACCAATTTTGAACTCGGGTCTCTCAAAGAAAAGAGCCATTGTAATGGCTTGTGATCTGTTATACCGAACAAATAGGGCCGGAAATATTTAGTTGCCCAAACTAAGCAGGGCGCCTCTCGTTCGATGGTCGAATATTTTTGTTCGGTCTCGTTGAGAGTGCGGAACGCGTACGCCACTGGTAAATCGCGACCTATCGGACCTTCACTAAGGACACGTCCGAGAGCGACACTGCTAGCGTCGCAAGTTAAATTAAATGGTTTTTCGAAATCGGGGTATTGTAATATCGGTTAGTTTATGAACAAATTATTACATGTATTAAAGCAAGAAATGAATTCGTCATTGTGTATAGTTTTTGCACCTTTTTTGAGGCGTTTAGTTAAAGGTTTAGTGATGTTCGCGAAATTATTTATGAAACGCCTATAGTAAGCGAGTAAACCCAGAAACCCTTTGATTTCTTTCGTACTACTGGGAATAGGGTAATTTTTTATAGCGTTTATTTTGTCCGGGTTTGGTTTAACGCAGTTAGGAGTGACAATGTGGCCTAAATATTCCACTTCTTTTTTTAGAAATTCACACTTGTCCAACTGAATTTTGAAATTTGCCTCCTTTAATCTATTAAACACTTCGGAAGAAACGATTATATCACCGAGATACACAGCACATTTTTCATTGTTAATTCCGCACAAAATGTTATCCATGACCCTCTGGAAAGTCGTTGGACTATTTTTAAGCCCAAAAGGCATTCTAGAAAATTCCCAGTGATCTTGTTCAGTACTGAAGGCGGTTTTGAGAATGTCAGCTTCATTAACCTCGATCTGGCGAAATCCGCTGGCTACGTCTAAAATACTAAAGTATACAAAATACAAAAGATCCGAAATATTGGGTAGGGGATATTAATCATCTAGACTTTTCTCGTTTAGCTTTCGGTAGTCTACGCCTACCCTCCATTTTTGTTTCGCGGACGCATCAATTTTTTTGGGTACCCAAATTGATGACGACCAAGGCGAATTTGACGGACGAATTATATTTTGATTAAGCATTTTACTAATTTGGTTTTCGACATCCTTTTTATGTACGAAAGGATATCGATGCGTTTTAGTATAGACAAGAGTCTCATCAGTGGTTCTAATATGATGTTTTATTTTATTTGTAAACGTAAGAGGGATATCTTCTCGATAAAATATACCCGAAAAAAATTTTTACAAAGATTTAAAATTGCTGTTTTTTCTTCCGGGTTTAAGTGATCTGTTCTAATAGTGAAGGGTCGAATTTTAATTCGGAGGGTGTCATTAAAATTATTAAAATCGATTTTTTCGATATCATTCCTACAGAATGGTTCTACTTCAAATGGCTAAGAAAAATCTAAGTTTTTAGTTTCGGAAATATTATTTAAGATATATGTCATAGCCTTGCCGTTCCGAGCTATGATTAAAGTTTCGGGAATTTCACAGTTATGGAACTTAGAGTACGCGATAATTATCTCGCCGTTTTTTATTGAAGTCTTTACTTGAATAATTTGCTGGCACCTAGGTGATATCGTTTATATTATTTATGTCATTTCGAGTTTTTTGAAACAATAATTTTTTCTCTGTGTAAGGGGTCATCAACGAACCTTTTTCAGGTTTGCTTGAAGTAACTTTAAATTGTCTAATCCTATCAACCCATCGAACACTTTGTGAAAATTAAACAAATAAAATTTTAAATCTACGCTTTTTGTTAATTTAAATATTCCTGACGCTGGTATTAAAACACTGTTTTTGTGAACTGAATTTTGAAAAACACTGGTTACGATAAACGGGTCATTTCATATACGTTTCGGAAAATATTTAAAAGGTAGACTCAGATTGATAAAAGATTTTGTTGATCCGGAATCTAGCAAAAATTTCAGATGATATTCGGGTAATATAATATAGGTGTGTTCACTTGAATCGATCGTATTTAAGGAGATAATTGGACTTGTTAAGTTATGTTGTGGGCTAAGGGGCCATCTTGAAAATTTTTCTGTACCGGTTCGGTTTCGTGTTGCGGAGGAACAGCGTTAGACTCGTTAATTGTATCATACCATTGACATTGCGGGTCTTCTTGAGTTTCATAATAATATGGGTACTCGTAAGGTAGATCAGGATTGTATTGTTGGTGCGACGACTCACATTCGGGAATATGCGCGGATGTTACTATATTAAACAATTCTTCCAAAACGTATTTTTGTTGTGGTTGATATGGGGGTGTGAATTGACTATTCGGTTTGAAAGTATGCGTGGTTGATACGCTCATTGGTGTCGGAGTAGGTAGAGCTTTAGCTGAGTTTAGTTTGAAGACATTTACATGATTCTCAGAGTTTTTTCTAAAGACATCGGAGTTTGTAATAGATTTTTGGGGTCTGAAATTTGAATTTGGTGCCATTGGCATAGGCGTAAGGCTTGTTGGTTGAAAATGATTATGACTTGCTTGCGCGTTATATCCTAATCCACTATTTTGTGAAGCGAAGTTATTGAATTTGAGTCTTTGAATCTGCATATTCGGATAAAAATGAGGTGAGAAGTTTTGACTCGAAGCGAACCGATTTGCGGAACTTAATCTTGGAGTAACTGTCGCCTTATTTTGGATTTGTGAATTGTTTTGAAAATATTTTACGTTTTCCTGCTGATAAACAAATTGTATAGCGTCAGTTAAGGTGACTGGACGCATACATCGAATAGTTGTACCTAACGGTTCTCGTAAACCCGATACGAAAGTTTTTAGGGCTAAATTTTGATATGTGTCGTTTTGCTGCAGCGGCACTCGCCTCTTCATGAGCTTCTACAAAACTACATAGCAAATTCAGTAATTCTAGACAGTTGTCGTAAAATTTTTGGGGAGATTCACTGGGTCTTTGTTTAAGCATTTCTAGATCTCTATTTAAACAACTTTCGTCACGTCTATCAGCGAAATTTCTATAAAGTGTTTCTCTACGTTGTGCCCACGTAGTGACGTTCTGGATATTTATAACTAAACGAGAATTCTCTGATAGTTTACCGATAAGAGAATTCAAAAGATACATATTCTGAAAGTTTCCTGGATCGTTTGCGTCATAAAATTTGTTAATAATTTGCTGACAAACTGGCAAATATCTATTCAACTCGCCTAGCATTTCCGTCGAATGTAGGAACGCAGTTTAAATATTCAGGTTTAAATGTATTGGAATGTCTTATCTTAGTCAATCGATTATTTATTAACTTTTGCGAACGAGTAAGGCAATCTTCACTTGGTCAGAGTCAGTTGAAAGGTTTAAGCTCAAGTTTCTTAAAGAATCTAATATTTCTTCGGTTGTCATCAAAAAATTGCACTTACATAACTGGAAGAACGGTTTTGGTCATTGTGTTCCTATAAGAAAGCCCTTAGACAATCAGCGATGTGTGTCTTCAACACCAATGACTTCTTGCGAAGAAAACTATGCTTGTTCTTCTTCCGTGGTCTTCGTGAAAGTGGTGGACTCGGGCAGTTCCTCGATGGAGTAGGTTTTCTGAAGTTTGAGAAGCCTCTCTGCACAAGTTAGTTTGCCCACCATTCGAAAATCACTTTTTTTTTTCAGAGATAGTTTAATCGGGTACCGAAAATTGATTTGCGTGACGCAGATCAATCACTATCAATCCTACCGACTGCGTCAATTAGCTTATCGAATTCCAAACACCGTCTTTTCAGAGATCACTTTTATTTTTGACATTACATTTAATTACTTGGATGTTTTGCTCGTCGTGTCGCGACTCTGACTGACTGTAAAAAACAAAAACAAAAGAGCAGTCATCATTACAAGAAGATAATAATGCACCGTCCACATCCTCCACCATCCAGACAAAATCTGTTATCCTAGCTTTACGTGAAATAGAAGTTCCATCGACACCTTTAAGCAGCGATTCTATTTCTCTTAAAAGGGTATATCCGGGTGAGAAAAAAATATTAAACAAGCAAAAAGAAAAAGTTGTTGCTAAATCGAGTGGCGACTTGAATGCTCTTTTTAAGGAGAGGATTGTTAATGCCAAATTAGAAAGGCAGCATTTAATAGACATCCACGAAATAAACAAACAAGAAGCTATTGAAAAAAGAAAAGAGGCGAAAATTAGAAGGCAAATAGCGGAAGTGGAGTTATCAATAAAAAGGGAGGAATTACGTCAACTTTTATTAAAAAACTATTAATTTATTATTAATTAAAAAATTATTCTAAATTATATTAAGTAATGCCTAATTGTTCATATGCCATATATTTTAGTAATAAAGTTAGTTTTGGTTAGTTAATAGTTTTAAATATAGTTATATATGTATAATAACCTAATATAATAAAACTATTTCAATCTGTAAAGTGACGCGCACCAAAGCTTCATCTATTTTCTCTCCAAAATCAATTCCTATATTATATAAAACCGCACAAACCACTACTATCACGCAAGTAGTTTCCAATTTAGTTCCTAGGCCTTTCACCAAACAAGGGAAACGTCTTTTCCACACTCCAAATAATCTTTCTACAACGTTTCTTGTTCTAATTTGGCTCGAATTGTATAAAATTTCGGAGTCGTTTTCTGGGCGCAGTAGAGGAGTCATAAGATATGGCAAACAAGGGTACCCACTGTCACCTAACAAATATCCATGCAAATGCAATGCTTCAAATCTGACTTTTAATGAACTATTATTAAAAATCATGCTGTCATGTTGCTTTCCAGGCCACCTTGCAACAATGTCCATAATTTTCGTAGATGGTCCAGCAACAACTTGAACGTTTATACTGAATGTACCTTTTCGATTTCGGTATAATTCTGCAACCAAACCACCAGGATTCTTGATTGGTATGTGCGTACAGTCTATGCAGCAAACTACCTCAGGAAAGTGCGCAATCTGGTAAAATTGTTCATATATATGCTGTTCTTCTGCATGTGTTGTGGGCATCTTAATAGAATTACGACTTTGAGCTGCAAATATTGTTGAAATTTATTTTACTATTCTACTCACAGTTGACTGTGAGATTCCTCCAAGATCCCCACAAGTAAGCTGCAAAAATTAAATATCAATACAATTAAAAAAAAACATTTATTTACTATGCAGAAATAAAAACAGAAAGAAAAAGTTAAAACTGAAACTTTTATTTCATATTTCAAAACTTGTTATTATTTATAATAGATATTAGTAAATACTTTACCTGAAAACTTCCAGATGCATAAAATCGTAATGTGCATAACAGTGCTATTAAAGGCGAAATTGGTAAACCACGTTGGTTAACTTTTAATAGTTCTGGTTCCACTAATCTAATTAAATGTTCCATAACTACGTTTTTACTGAATCTGTATCGACGTTTAAATTCGAAATCATTGTAAAATTGAACTGGGTTTTGCATATCTCTAATATATCTTTTAGGCTTCTTAAATTAATGTCATCATTTTCGTCGATTTCTGCATTTAGTCGGACAATATTATATTATAACAGTTATAGCAAGTCTAAGCCCTTAAATTCAACTGCCGAGTCGCCCGGAGAATGTCGGGACATGCTCCAGTCGTCTGGCGAAAGACAATCGGTTCAGCTTAAACAGCGCATGTGTTCTTTCCTCGAAATTCGACTATGAAACGAAAAAAATTAACTTATCCAGTCGCCCGCCGGCGAGAGCTTGAGAACTTCAAAAGACCGTTCTGCGCAGGCGTCATTCGGAGGGCGCTCCACTATGAAATAAGAATGAACATTTTTAAGAAACCTGCAACCAGCGGGCGGCTGGCGTTCGACTATGAATACGAGTGTATATTGGCTCTGGTTACTTCATTTCTTTGGATAGTGTTGAGTTTATCAGTCATAATTGTAATAAATATTCAAAAGTAAAGCCTTTTTTGTCGACCACACGTGCACTAAAATCATTGACTATTTAATGACGTTTCGATACTTGTCACTCTAAGAGCGCATTATGTATCAGTCAAAATAAACAAAAATATTATGTTCCATGAAGGAACGACCGATTTTTAAGATTTTTATTAGATAGTTGGGTCTCGGATTTAATAGAGAGGACCGAAAAAATGCATAACTGTATTTGTGACAAATAGTGTAAAATTGACGAAGTTCAAAATGGCAATTTAATATTCAAACAGAGAGAAAGAAGCATTTATTCAAATCATGGGGAATTATAATATAGTAGAAGATAAAAAAACGGATGCTCTTTATATTGAGAGAAAAAGGAAAGCGAAGGAAAAAATTACTGCCGATTTTAATGCAACAACGTCTGCGACGGTATGTATATAATAATATAATTAATATCTTTTTTTATAAAAAAAAAGTATGAAAAAGTTTTGGAAAATGCTGATCGACAAAATTTTATGCAGCCCCTATAAAATTTTACGCCTCAGTTACGTGCCTGAAACAAATTAATAAACAATTTTTACATTTATATTTCTGCAGAGAACAACGACACAACTGAAAAGGCTATGGAATAAAATGAAAAGAACAATTGGTTTTCGCCCTTGATTTACGGAAGATCATAGCCAAAACATGCATTTTCATAACTTAGCGAACTGAAATCTACATTAAAACTGCAGATAACTACTTAAAAATTCACTTCCTTGAATTGTTAATAGGTTTATCTTTGTCATTTTAAACAGATTCCAGTAAAAATCGGCTCCTTCGATTCATATCGTATCTAAAACCGCATCAAAACTGCAAATATCAGTTTAAACTATCATTTTTTGATACAAACAGTTATATATTCATGTCAATATCTTTCAAATTCTAGTCAAAATCGGCGTCTTTGGGCATTTTAGTAACGAAAACCTTAATAAACTATTAGATTTCGACGTAAGGCAACCTTTCTGAGTCAAATAGTTGCCGATTTCGATAAAATCTTAGTCAGAATCTGCTTTTTCGCCTCTTATTGTACCCAAATCTACCTTAGAAATGCAGATATATACTTAAAACACCTTCTTTTGGGACAAATAATTGGTTTTCGCCCTTGATTTGCGGAAGATTATAGCCAAAACATGCATTTTCATAACTTAGCGAACTGAAATCTACATTAAAACTGCAGATAACTACTTAAAAATTCACTTCCTTGAATTGATAATAGGTTTTTCTTTGTCATTTTAAACAGATTCCAGTCAAAATCGGCTTCTTCGATTCATATCGTATCTAAAACCGCATCAAAACTGCAAATATCAGTTTAAACTATCATTTTTTGATACAAACAGTTATATATTCATGTCAATATCTTTCAAATTCTAGTCAAAATCGGCGTCTTTGAGCATTTTAGTAACGAAAACCTTAATAAACTATTAGATTTCGACGTAAGGCAACCTTTCTGAGTCAAATATTTGCCGATTTCGATAAAATCTTTTTCAGAATCTGCTTTTTCGCCTCTTATTGTACCCAAATCTACCTTAGAAATGCAGATATATACTTAAAACACCTTCTTTTGGGACAAATAATTGGTTTTCGCCCTTGATTTACGGAAGATTATAGCCAAAACATGCATTTTCATAACTTAGCGAACTGAAATTTACATTAAAACTGCAGATAACTACTTAAAAATTCACTTCCTTGAATTGATAATAGGTTTTTCTTTGTCATTTTAAACAGATTCCAGTCAAAATCGGCTTCTTCGATTCATATCGTATCTAAAACCGCATCAAAACTGCTAATATCAGTTTAAACTATCTTTTTTTGATATATACAGTTATATATTCATGTCAATATCTTTCAAATTCTAGTCAAAATCGGCGTCTTTGGGCATTTTAGTAACGAAAACTTTAATAAACTATTAGATTTCGACGTAAGGCAACCTTTCTGAGTCAAATAGTTGCCGATTTCGATAAAATCTTAGTCAGAATCTGCTTTTTCGCCTCTTATTGTACCCAAATCTACCTTAGAAATGCAGATATATACTTAAAACACCTTCTTTTGGGACAAACAATTGGTTTTCGCCCTTGATTTACGGAAGATCATAGCCAAAACATGCATTTTCATAACTTAGCGAACTGAAATCTACATTAAAACTGCAGATAACTACTTAAAAATTCACTTCCTTGAATTGATAATAGGTTTTTCTTTGTCATTTTAAACAGATTCCAGTCAAAATCGGCTTCTTCGATTCATATCGTATCTAAAACCGCATCAAAACTGCAAATATCAGTTTAAACTATCATTTTTTGATACAAACAGTTATATATTCATGTCAATATCTTTCAAATTCTAGTCAAAATCGGCGTCTTTGGGCATTTTAGTAACGAAAACCTTAATAAACTATTAGATTTCGACGTAAGGCAAAATTTCTGAGTCAAATAGTTGCCGATTTCGATAAAATCTTAGTCAGAATCTGCTTTTTCGTGAATTTTTAAGTAGTTATCTGCAGTTTTAATGTAGATTTCAGTTCGCTAAGTTATGAAAATGCATGTTTTGGCTATAATCTTCCGTAAATCAAGGGCGAAAACCAATTATTTGTCCGAAAAGAAGGTGTTTTAAGTATATATCTGCATTTCTAAGGTAGATTTGGGTACAATAAGAGGCGAAAAAGCAGATTCTGACTAAGATTTTATCGAAATCGGCAACTATTTGACTCAGAAAGGTTGCCTTACGTCGAAATCTAATAGTTTATTAAGGTTTTCGTTACTAAAATGCCCAAAGACGCCGATTTTGACTAGAATTTGAAAGATATTGACATGAATATATAACTGTTTGTATCAAAAAATGATAGTTTAAACTGATATTTACAGTTTTGATGCGGTTTTAGATACGATATGAATCGAAGAAGCCGATTTTGACTGGAATCTGTTTAAAATGACAAAGAAAAACCTATTATCAATTCAAGGAAGTGAATTTTGAAGTAGTTATCTGCAGTTTTAATGTAGATTTCAGTTCGCTAAGTTATGAAAATGCATGTTTTGGCTTTAATCTTGCGTAAATCAAGGGCGAAAACCAATTATTTGTCCCAAAAGAAGGTGTTTTAAGTATATATCTGCATTTCTAAGGTAGATTTGGGTACAACAAGAGGCGAAAAAGCAGATTCTGACTAAGATTTTATCGAAATCGGCAACTATTTGACTCAGAAAGGTTGCTTTACGTCGAAATCTAATAGTTTATTAAGGTTTTCGTTACTAAAATGCCCAAAGACGCCGATTTTGACTAGAATTTGAAAGATATTGACATGAATATATAACTGTTTGTATCAAAAAATGATAGTTTAAACTGATATTTGCAGTTTTGATGCGGTTTTAGGTACGATATGAGTCGAAGAAGGCGATTTTGACTGGAATCTGTTTAAAATGACAAAGAAAAACCTATTATCAATTCAAGGAAGTGAATTTTTAAGTAGTTATCTGCAGTTTTAATGAGAAGCCTCTCTGCACAAGTTAGTTTGCCCACCATTCGAAAATCACTTTTTTTTTTCAGAGATAGTTTAATCGGGTACCGAAAATTGATTTGCGTGACGCAGATCAATCACTATCAATCCTACCGACTGCGTCAATTAGCTTATCGAATTCCAAACACCGTCTTTTCAGAGATCACTTTTATTTTTGACATTACATTTAATTACTTGGATGTTTTGCTCGTCGTGTCGCGACTCTGACTGACTGTAAAAAACAAAAACAAAAGAGCAGTCATCATTACAAGAAGATAATAATGCACCGTCCACATCCTCCACCATCCAGACAAAATCTGTTATCCTAGCTTTACGTGAAATAGAAGTTCCATCGACACCTTTAAGCAGCGATTCTATTTCTCTTAAAAGGGTATATCCGGGTGAGAAAAAAATATTAAACAAGCAAAAAGAAAAAGTTGTTGCTAAATCGAGTGGCGACTTGAATGCTCTTTTTAAGGAGAGGATTGTTAATGCCAAATTAGAAAGGCAGCATTTAATAGACATCCACGAAATAAACAAACAAGAAGCTATTGAAAAAAGAAAAGAGGCGAAAATTAGAAGGCAAATAGCGGAAGTGGAGTTATCAATAAAAAGGGAGGAATTACGTCAACTTTTATTAAAAAACTATTAATTTATTATTAATTAAAAAATTATTCTAAATTATATTAAGTAATGCCTAATTGTTCATATGCCATATATTTTAGTAATAAAGTTAGTTTTGGTTAGTTAATAGTTTTAAATATAGTTATATATGTATAATAACCTAATATAATAAAACTATTTCAATCTGTAAAGTGACGCGCACCAAAGCTTCATCTATTTTCTCTCCAAAATCAATTCCTATATTATATAAAACCGCACAAACCACTACTATCACGCAAGTAGTTTCCAATTTAGTTCCTAGGCCTTTCACCAAACAAGGGAAACGTCTTTTCCACACTCCAAATAATCTTTCTACAACGTTTCTTGTTCTAATTTGGCTCGAATTGTATAAAATTTCGGAGTCGTTTTCTGGGCGCAGTAGAGGAGTCATAAGATATGGCAAACAAGGGTACCCACTGTCACCTAACAAATATCCATGCAAATGCAATGCTTCAAATCTGACTTTTAATGAACTATTATTAAAAATCATGCTGTCATGTTGCTTTCCAGGCCACCTTGCAACAATGTCCATAATTTTCGTAGATGGTCCAGCAACAACTTGAACGTTTATACTGAATGTACCTTTTCGATTTCGGTATAATTCTGCAACCAAACCACCAGGATTCTTGATTGGTATGTGCGTACAGTCTATGCAGCAAACTACCTCAGGAAAGTGCGCAATCTGGTAAAATTGTTCATATATATGCTGTTCTTCTGCATGTGTTGTGGGCATCTTAATAGAATTACGACTTTGAGCTGCAAATATTGTTGAAATTTATTTTACTATTCTACTCACAGTTGACTGTGAGATTCCTCCAAGATCCCCACAAGTAAGCTGCAAAAATTAAATATCAATACAATTAAAAAAAAACATTTATTTACTATGCAGAAATAAAAACAGAAAGAAAAAGTTAAAACTGAAACTTTTATTTCATATTTCAAAACTTGTTATTATTTATAATAGATATTAGTAAATACTTTACCTGAAAACTTCCAGATGCATAAAATCGTAATGTGCATAACAGTGCTATTAAAGGCGAAATTGGTAAACCACGTTGGTTAACTTTTAATAGTTCTGGTTCCACTAATCTAATTAAATGTTCCATAACTACGTTTTTACTGAATCTGTATCGACGTTTAAATTCGAAATCATTGTAAAATTGAACTGGGTTTTGCATATCTCTAATATATCTTTTAGGCTTCTTAAATTAATGTCATCATTTTCGTCGATTTCTGCATTTAGTCGGACAATATTATATTATAACAGTTATAGCAAGTCTAAGCCCTTAAATTCAACTGCCGAGTCGCCCGGAGAATGTCGGGACATGCTCCAGTCGTCTGGCGAAAGACAATCGGTTCAGCTTAAACAGCGCATGTGTTCTTTCCTCGAAATTCGACTATGAAACGAAAAAAATTAACTTATCCAGTCGCCCGCCGGCGAGAGCTTGAGAACTTCAAAAGACCGTTCTGCGCAGGCGTCATTCGGAGGGCGCTCCACTATGAAATAAGAATGAACATTTTTAAGAAACCTGCAACCAGCGGGCGGCTGGCGTTCGACTATGAATACGAGTGTATATTGGCTCTGGTTACTTCATTTCTTTGGATAGTGTTGAGTTTATCAGTCATAATTGTAATAAATATTCAAAAGTAAAGCCTTTTTTGTCGACCACACGTGCACTAAAATCATTGACTATTTAATGACGTTTCGATACTTGTCACTCTAAGAGCGCATTATGTATCAGTCAAAATAAACAAAAATATTATGTTCCATGAAGGAACGACCGATTTTTAAGATTTTTATTAGATAGTTGGGTCTCGGATTTAATAGAGAGGACCGAAAAAATGCATAACTGTATTTGTGACAAATAGTGTAAAATTGACGAAGTTCAAAATGGCAATTTAATATTCAAACAGAGAGAAAGAAGCATTTATTCAAATCATGGGGAATTATAATATAGTAGAAGATAAAAAAACGGATGCTCTTTATATTGAGAGAAAAAGGAAAGCGAAGGAAAAAATTACTGCCGATTTTAATGCAACAACGTCTGCGACGGTATGTATATAATAATATAATTAATATCTTTTTTTATAAAAAAAAAGTATGAAAAAGTTTTGGAAAATGCTGATCGACAAAATTTTATGCAGCCCCTATAAAATTTTACGCCTCAGTTACGTGCCTGAAACAAATTAATAAACAATTTTTACATTTATATTTCTGCAGAGAACAACGACACAACTGAAAAGGCTATGGAATAAAATGAAAAGAACAAGAAAGGCTGAACTAGCGCAAGAGAGACGAGAGATGTTAGCTACAGGTGGTGGCTCGCCAAAATCTCCACCTCCTTCCTCCCCAACCAGTCATTGATAGTTTAGTTCCTCATATCGCCTATGAGGTAAATATGATAGATGATTCAGATGGAATTTATTTAAATAAAATAGAAGGTATGATAACTTTTAGTAATTATTAATATATATATTTTTATATTATTTTTATTATTTAGTTTATTCTAATCTAAAATATTTTCAGTTGTACAACCATTTAGATCAGCATCAGCTTAATCCTCGAGTGAAAATACCCCAGCGCCACTTTCAGTTGTTATAGAGCAAGAATAAGAACCTTGTCCATCTATTATTTCTGACACAAAAATATCTCCAGTTCCTGCACAAGGAATCAAAAAAGTAACTCAAAAGGAAGAAAGAAATATACGTATTTCAAAGCTAACAAAAGCGAGACTGGAATTAATAAAAAATGAGCAAAAACATATGGACGAACTACACAAAATCAGAATGGAAGAAAATATTTTCAAAAAAGGTTGCAGTTGCTGCAGGAAGAATTTAAATTAAAACAGTCACAAAATGAAAATAATAAAATGTGTTAATCGTCATTATTATCAATTAATTTTTCGTATTTGTATCACTCAGTAGATATGATTTCGTTTCGTTTTGTTTAGTCTTCACTAAATAATATCTTTCGTTCTATTCATGTGAATGTTTATGTAAAGAGCCAAAAACTAAAATGGGTCTCTATTAATCACCCCTTTTGTTTATGAGTTGCCCGAAATTTGTATAATCCGAATAAATCGAGCCATTGATGACGAAACAAGAGTTTTAATTATCGTAAGAACTTAAAATTTTATTTATGCTAAATATATATCTAGCAGACGCTGGCATGTGATGTATTTTTCAATGGATTGTAAGAAGAATAAAAAAATCTAAAACTAAAACCCATTTATTAAAAAAGTTCAAGAACAGCTTAAACTAGATTTAAACAAATTAATTATAACTTTGATATATATTGTATAATTAAATTTAGGGTATTAATTAAATTAAATTATTATATTATTATTAAATTATTATAACAAATAATATAGAAAATAGCTTTTTTTCTGTAGCAGTAATAATTAAATATCTAGGGAAATGTAAAAATCTAAATAAAAATCATTTAATTGTTTATCAATGCTGAAAATGATTGCGTACTACTGTGGCCCTCATTAATTGACCTAAACGATTAACGTTTCCAGATTGAAATGGTATTACAGGTACATCGTTAAGAATTTCTTCTTCTGTTTCCATTATTTCAGGATGTGCAAGTGCTACGTTATAAAGAACAGAACAGGCAACTATGATATAGCAACTGGCATAAGTTTTATTTGCGAGCCCTCTTTGTAAACAAAGAAACATTCGCTTTAAAACTCCGAACAAGCGTTCTACAACATTTCTAGTTTTTATGTGAGATTCGTTGTACCTTCGTTCTCCTTGGGTTTGTGGATTTCGAAAGGGTGTTAAAAGATATGTCAAACACGGATATCTAGCATCGTCTAGCAAATATCCAGGTAGCTGCCTTCTTTCAAATCTGCGTTTAACGAAGCTTCTGTTAAAAATGTAACTATCATGATAGCTTCCTGGATATCTCGCAACGATATCGTAAATTTCTAAGCCAGGCCCAGCAACTACCTGTACATTAATCGAAAACTTCCTTTTTCTATTCCTAAATAGTTCTGCGTTTGGCCCTCCCGGATTAACGATAGGAATATGAGTACAATCAATGCAACCCGTGACATCTGGAAAGTTTGTAATTCTTTGGAAACGCGTTTGAACTGGTTGCAAATTGTCTGGGAATTTTATATATTGCCGAATGGGACTGAGATTCTTCTAGTGAATTTCGTTATTACACGGCTTACTGTGGCCTAGTGGACTCCTCTTAGATCTCCACAATAAATCTAAAAATAATTCGTACATGTATTTATTTTATATTAATTTTGGTAAATGACTATTCATACTAATGTAAAAATACCTACTTACCTGGAAACTTCCAGTAGCATAACATCGCAAAGTTACCAGTAAACCTATTACTGTTGGAACAGGTAGCCCCCTATTGGTCGTATGTTCTTGATTTTCAACCATAGGTGATAAAACGTGTTGAATAATCGCTTTAGAGAAGCGAAATTGCTTCTTGAATTCAACGTCACTATATTTTTCCATGGGATTTTCTATGTCTCTAATATAACTAAAAGTATCAATTCTTTTATAATTCATTTCTACTAGGTAATAACACAAGTCTTTTGAAAATTTTATATTACTCACCGACGTGGTATATTTATTAATTCCAAAATTCAAAATATCTCTATTAGCATTATAAATAATATCAAGATCGCGATCCATTGCGTCCGATTAGACGCTCTGATCAAATTATTCAAAACCGGCGGTCCGACGGAGATGATCTTTCTCACATCCAACAAATCTCCGGCGCGACACCAAGAAATATCGAAATGCGCGTGCGTCAAGTCGGCTAACGACTGTGCATCGTAATCTTCGTACAGCGCACGGCAACACGTTGGCGATTCGCTGGCGATTGACTATGCATACCGGCCTAAGCTGCACATGGTCCATACAATATTTCCACAACTATCTTCATAAATAAATAAATTCAACTCCATTACTAGATAGTAATTTATTGTAAGGGTACAGGGATATATAAATAACTTACTCTGAAGAAATGTTGGTGAAAAGTGTTTTATTGTGGATTGCCAAATACTATACTCTGAGTAGTTTACCGGCACAGCGCCGATCTGAAGGCCAAGCAGGCGGTTCCTTATAAACAAACGACACCGTTACAAGATATTTATACGTAAATGGAGGACCAAATGGCAATGGCTCAGTACTAGCACACGAGAACAAAGACCATAGTGTTAAAGTAATAAATAAATAAATAAATTCAACTCCATTACTAGATATTAATTTATTGTAAGGGTACAGGGACATATAAATAACTTACTCTGAAGACATCTTGGTGAAAAGTGTTTTATTGTGGATTGCCAAATACTATACTCTAATTAGTTTATGGTAGTTATAAGGTAAGCACATGAACATTTTAGATACCACTCGAATTAGCTATAGATCCATAGCATTTGTATTTATACCCACTCTTCCAGATCCCTTTTTATAAACAAAATATAGAAACAAATTAAACTTGAAAAGTTAAAGTTACCAAATATTTAAATTGGTAATCACTTCAATTTTTGTTAATCAAATTAAGTTGCCTTTCAACCCCAAAATTGGACAACTGTCAAAAGACACTGGAAAAATGAAAACATCGATCAGCCACAGGTAAACAATGTTTCATATAGGAGCTTAGTTTAGTGCAGGTGTATTGTAAATTTCACAAATCATGACCTATTTCCATTAAAACACTTGCAGGGCTCACGCTCGCGTCCGCTCCCGTGTCTAACTTGAACCTTACAGATTGGTTGATTATATCAAGTCTCGTCTCCCACAGATCCTCATGCATTGCATCCAACCGTCTGGTTGATAGATTGGCTAACAATTTTCAATAAAATTATTTTCATTAATTATTTATTTTTCACTCAAGTAAAGCGGGCATTTTTTGCTTTCATCAGCAATGTTTTCTATCACAGAATAAACGAAATTGGTTTTCGTATTTATTTTTGTCATACAACAACCCTTTCCGGGGATCAAGGTAGGCCGCAGCTTTTGGGAGTTGTCATTATACCGTCGCCCTCCCCCTCTCCATCCCTCTCTCCATGCAATTTTTTGCTTTGTGTTTACCATTTATTATATTATCCAAAAAATTTATTAATATCTGCAAGATATTCGTAAACACTGTTATCTGATTTAAAAAAAAAATCAATTTTGCAATCAATTCATTCACTACTGGGCTAAGATTTCAAAAACATGTATTTTTGAAGTGCTGATGGATGACCGTGGGTTTCCAAGTCATACGATTATATTGGTAGTGATCATTTTATTGGAGGTAAAAAATCAGAAGAAAACTCATCAACGTCAATGACATAATTTTATATTTTCAGATTCAAGCGCGTAATGAATCGACGGATGAAAAAAAAAACTTTAACATCAAATCCTGAGTGCAAAGCTACAGAATTGATAGAAGTGGTGACTGAATTTCCCCAAGTTGTGCCTTCAAAAGTTGACCAAGAGTGTCATGAAGGCTTTTAATCAAGGTCTGATGTACAATCTCAAACATTCATTTGTAAACTTTTTGTCAAAGACGATATGTATCATGTTGAAACCCAAACAGAAATTTTGGAAGATACCAGGCCGATAAACATTTATTGTGGTAATAATAATAAAAAAAATGCAAATAAAGAATAAATAAGAATAAAGAATAAAGAAAGAGTGGCACTGTTCATAAAACGTTTGTTGATACGGAAAGTTAAACGGATAATAAACATGGATTCCATGGATTCGCATCAGTGACAAAGGATCGAGAAATCCTTGATCTGGCAAGTGTATCATTCCCTAATTTTGATTTCTTGTTGACGAAAATAAGTCCACCACGAAAGTGCATTGTATCGACAAAAGATCGACTATTGATTTTTTTAATGAAAATAAAAACTGGATTAACATTTTCAGGACTTGGTGTCCTGTTCAGTGTTCATAGAACAACAATTTCACCAATTTTATATGAAACTCTTCAACATCTAGCTACTGCGACCAGAAATTTAGTACTTTGGCCAGATATTGATGCTGCTTAAGAAAAGAAACGATGCCTGATTGCTTTCTACCTGATTACAATAACACCAGAGTTATAATTGACTGCACTGAATTTCGAATAGATATTCCTACAAGTGTCGACAATCGTGTTGGAGTATGTAAACTCCAATTATAAAAAGAACTTTACGGTTAAAGTTCTTATTAGTATAACTCCTGGAGGTTTTATTTCTTTAAGATCTGACTTTGCTGGAGGACGAACATCTTATGCTCCACTTACTATAGAGTAATCCTGACTCTATAGACCTCTTGGAAGATGGTGGCATTATTTTAGCTGACAAAGGTTTTCCAGAAATTAAAACAGTGATTGACGCAAGCGGCAATAAAGTAAAAATGGGTATGGTACCTTTGCTTGAGAAAAAAAATTGAATTTTCAACAGAAGAAACTCAACAAACTTATGGTGTAGCAAAAGTTAGGATTCACGTTGAAAGAATCATGCAGCGATTGAGGACTCATCAAATATTACATAAAATTTCATAGCATTTATTTCATTGCATAGACGACATTCTGCACATTTGTTGTGTTTCGGTAAATTTACAGCCTCCAATTATTTCTAATAAAACTGATGAAGCAAATGAGGGATAAAAAAATATTTTATTACTGATGAAAATTGTATATTTTTATGGCATTGGAGCCAAGAATTTTTTTTACAACGTTCAATTAGTAATTATTGTCATACTAAATCAAATTTTTAAGACATTGTTTTCTGTAAATTTATAAATAAATATAAACAGTCTTAATTTTTGTAATGAACAATACAATTCTTTGAAACTTGTTTATAACTCGCAGACTAATAAGGAATAATTAAACTCTACTGGAATTGACTTTTATTGTATCAAATAATAACACTCTTTACTTATTTTAATAAATATTGACTTTTAAGCAACGATTATTAAAACTGTTTACTTAACTTTCTAATAATTGATTTGTTTGTAAAAATCACAACAATTCTTACTTCTACATAGTAATGTATTATAAAAAATAGATAATTATTTTAAAATATCCTCAGAATCACGTCCAGTAAAGCTACTTTTTTGGTATGTACTCTCCTCTTCCTCATAACTATCTACAATATCTGTATTATCACCATTACAATTGTTATTTTCTTTATCAATATTTTGATCAATCAATGTCGCATATATAGCTGGTATGTAATGCTGAAAATAAAACTTTTCGCTTTTTAAAATAACTGTTTTAAAATATTCTTCGTCTCGGTAATCTTCTATCAAACAACAACCATTTTCTACAGGTGAGAAAATGAAAAAATCACAGACGCTCATACCACTGACGTACATTTGAACTTGAACTTGTGTATAATAAACATCAGTCTCTTTAAGTTTGAAGTTGTTTTCCACAAATTGTAAATATTGAAATTACTGGAATTATTAGCTAAATTGACAATCGGTTTCTTTTCAGAAGCACTTGGGCATTTAAATTCAACTATTTTAGAAATGCAACCATCATCAGTGACAACGCCATCAGGCTTGCACACAGCCAAGGTTGAAATTTATGAACACTCCAACCTGTTTAACATTACAATTTTTTATTTCTTCATTTTTTTTTTGGCTCGAGTTTCCATTTTTAATCCGTATCTGGTTGAGGTGTTGTCAATTTTATTAGGATTTAACATGTCAGAAACCAGAGATTCAACTGGTTTTTCTGCACAACACTTTGATATTATGCACATTAGAACTAGCAGATATTCTTAACCGTCTAGCTTTAAACCAATTGTTACTTGAAGACTGTTTAACTGTTTCACTTGACAGATTTACTATTTCCTCTTCAGATAATTGGACATTTTCCAGATCAAATTGCCGTATTTTATAATCTAATTCATACTCGATTTTGTAAATAAAATATTCTTCACAGAAAATTAATAAATTAATGATACACATAGCACATTCTTCTTTCTGCAAGTTCAATTCAACTTGCGTTGATAAAGAATTCATTACATTTCTCACGGTGTGTTTATCTTCTTTTATTAATTGCGCTTGCATTATTAGGTTTAATGGCGAATCGACTTTGAGTTCAGTGACAGATAATGCTTGGGGTTCATGCAATTGGCTGTATTTGTGCGGCATCATGTTTTTCAAATATGCTCCTTCGGAGTATTATTGCTTAGCAGATTGTCGTGCGTTCGGCTTGCCCCACTGCTGCTCATAACTGGCCTTTGAAGCGCTTTCCTCATATTAATGAAATAAATTAATGCCGCGATGTGATTGCACTGCTTACTCTTATTATATACACAATTACACCATTCATCCTTCACATACCTTTCAGAATTTATATAGAAATAGAAAACCTTGCTAAGTACAATATCCTAACATCATTTACCATGATCAAATGAAAGATCTAATTTTTAATTACATTTAATATAGTAACATAAGGTGTAGCGTGGACCGAGGTTTGTCGAATAACACGGCAGTTTATGATAATACTGCCGTTTGCTCGCCTGTGTTCCTCAACTTCCCTTAAATGCCCCGCAAGAACAAGATCTTTGCCCTGGGGCATACTTTCAGGCTGAAATTCAATTTGATGACTGATGGACTGAAATCCTGTTCGTATGATGATATCCATGATCTAAACATAATAAAAAATATATTAATTAAACAAATATTTATTAATTCAATTGAGACAACTATTTAATTATTTTTTTGTTTTCATTATTTCCTTACTATTATTATTATTTTTAGATTTTAGTATTATTTTTAGACTTTGACATAAATTTCAAGCAACTTAGCATACTGTTTACTACATTCTTTATTTTCTAGTTTTTGGATCATTTAGCTAGTGAAAAAAATGACACAATCACTGTAAAATTGTCACATATTTTTTATGTCAATTTTTTTTATTATTTAATTTAAATTTAATTATATACCACCAAAAAAACACAACTTCAGGTATTCCACGAAAAGGCGAAGAGTTAGTTAAACCATTCGGCAGGTAATTAAAGACTACATTGCCTGGTATAGCCAATTAAATTTTGCCATTTTTTAAATTTGCTGTTGCTTTTCAGATAGGTCTATAAAATATGGCTTATGGTTACATGTTATAAAAACGTACACTTAATTTGGGCACAGAATCCAAAAATACCGTAATATACAGGGCGTCCCCTCTAAAAAATACAACTTTAACAGTTTTTAACAGATTCGGATCAACCTGTACAGTATAAAAGTAATTTTAAAAAGTACCGTAACAGAACTTATTTTATAATTCAGCCACAATATTCCATGTCCTATAGCATGGATAATCCTGTATACACAGTGTTTCAAAACAAATGGAAAAAAATCTTGACTCCTGCAGTGGCGGGCGTACGGAATTTCACATCTACCTATTTTGGCAGACATTGTTGGTACGATTTCTCTGAAAATAAAAATTATTCTTACAACCTCCAATCATTTCTAAAGAAATTTAATTTTTTCATTTTTTTCAATCCGATGTACGATTTTCTCTTAAAAAAATAAAAACGTCTTCTCTACATGGTCATAACAATATCGTTAAATGACAGCATGCATAGAAATTAGTTTTTATTTTTAAGTGAAAACCGTACGACGGACTAAAAAGAAATCAAGAGATCAAATCCGCTGATAAATGAATGAAACTGTCCTTTTTTTAGAGAAATCATGGTTGCAAATCATTTTTTAAAAGTATTTTAAAAATGTAGATATTCAATATGATGTCCATAAGAAAAAAAAAACAGTTGACTTTGGCCGTGCGCAACATACCATCGCCATATCCTATTACCCAGTTTGAACATTTCAGTTTCTATAATAAGGACAATATTGTGGATTTTCAAAAATCAACATTTTCCGTGGACCGGGTTTTCGAAAGAAAACAACTAAGTTAATTAGTACCACTTTATAGCACTAATTGGCAGTAATCGAAAAGTTATTTTTCCACGAGGCCCGCGAATATTCCACTACTTGCCGTTTAGCGGGAAAAACTGCGGAGAATACTCCAGCATAGCTCCATGTTGCCGTCTTCGCGGGGTGCGGCGTTGCCAATACACCACATACTCCTCCCTCCTAGTATTCCAGAATCCTGCGCTGGCGGTTTTTTTTCCGCTGAAGGGCCATCTACAGCTAATGGAGGTGCAGTGGACCTTGAGAAGTTTGATGAAGTTTTTGAGTTTTTTGAAAACTCAAAATGCTGGTCCCGGGGACCTGTTACCCTTTCTCCTGTTGATGTGCGCAAACGGATCTGATCTAAATGTCTATGCATAATTTTACTGTCAGGAGTTTTCACCTTGTAGCTGAGAGGTCCTGTTGTCTTCTTTATTGTTGACGGTAACCAATTTTGGCCTGGGGTGTAAGACCTTATAAAGACTGGATCATTTGCTTGAAATAATCTGGGGTTTTTGCTTGGACAATATTTGCCTTTTTGTTTAGAAGTGTTATCCTTCGCAAAATCTGGTTGGAGGCGATCAAGAAGCGATGTTAACTTTCTGCCCATCAAGATTTCTGCAGAAGACCGGCCTGTCATTCTGTGAGTTGTAAGGTGTTGCGTTAGAACATATGTTGATAAAGCTAAAAGCGGTCTTTGCTTTTTATTTTCTTAAGAACATTTTTGACATTTTGAACCATACATTCTGTTTGACCGTTACTGCTTGGATGATAGGAAGCGACTAAAGCTTGATAAATGTGATTTGTTCTTAAAAATTGTTGAAATTCTTCTTATGTAAAAGCTCTACCGTTATCTGAAATAATGAAATTTGCTAAACCATTTGATGCAAAAAGTTTCCTCAGAGCTGTTATAGTTTCTGAGCTGGACGTAGTTGGAACAATGCGCACTTCAAACCATTTTAAGAATTAATCGATCAAAATCAAAAATGTTTTTCCATTCATGGGACGTGCGAAGTCCAAATGGAGTCGAGTCCAGGGTACACGAGACCATTCCCATGGGTGTATTGTCGATTTTCGAGGCATACTACGGGATTCTTGACATTCGGAACACGTTTTCACTTTATTTTCGATGTCACGGTCAATGTTCGGCCACCAAACATACGAGCGTGTTAATTTTAAATGTCTGGATGTGTTGAATGAAGAAGGTCGATCACACTTTTCCTCCTCCTGGTGGAGTTATAACTCTTAATCCCCAAACAATTCTGGCAACAGCTAATTTCATTCTGAAGTTGAGAAAATGGCTGAAATTCTTCAGGAAATTTAGCTCTTTCTGTGGGCCAACCTTTCCGAACCCATTGTAATACTTTGCATAGAACTGATTTTTTCGCCGTTTTGCTTGCATTTTGCATCCCATTAACTACTTTTCTGGGATGTCTCGAACATCAAAATGTCTAGTAAAACTAGGAGGATCTTGAATCTTTAAATTTTTGAACCTGGTACATGATGTAACTCGTAGTTATAAGCCGTAAGCATCAACGTCTATCTCGGAGATAACATCTCTGGTATTCCTTTCTTCGAATTGAAAACACCTATCAGAGGTTTATGATCTGTTGATCTGTCATTTAACTAGCCAGGAAACTTCTTAACTTCTACTATGGTAGCTAGATCTTCTTTGACTTGTGAAAAATTCCTTTCCGCTGAGGATAATGTGCGACTATGGTACGCCACAGGGATCTCTCTACTAAAGTCATCACGTTGACTGAGAACACATCCTACTCCATATGCGCTAGCATCACAAGTAAAGAAAAGTTCTTTCTTTTCATTGTAATGACCAATTATTGGTTCGGTGCTTAGAATTTCCTTCAGTGAGTCCAAAAAAAAAGATAAAAATGTATTAAACCTAGAAAACCTTGCAATTCCGTTTTATTGGTTGGTGCAGGCGCGTTAATGATTGCTTTCACCTGTTCTTTGGTTGGTTGAATTCTTACTGACCAAAAAAGAGACTTAAAAGTTCAATAAATTAGTGTTAAAAAGACATTTATTTCGACGTAGATTCAGTCCATCTGCGCGGAATCGATCGAGTACTTTTTGAAATATGTGGTCCAAATTCGCTTCGGATAGTCCAACAATTAAGATGCCATCATAGTATGGAAAAACTCCTGGTATTCCGGTAAGCTTCATGTCGACAAAACGTTGGAAAATGTGAGGGGCTACAGAGACCTCAAATTGTAGGTGTTTACATCTTAATGGACTTAGTCGGTGATGATGGTCTGGGAACCTGCTGCTTCTTGATCTATAAATTCAACTGTAAATAAGCTTCGGCCATGCCCAGCTTTGCAAAAATTTAACCACCTGCTAGTGCAGCTAACACATTATTGTGCTTCGGTAGTCACCACAAATACGTACACCATCGCCCTTGCAGACCACAACTATTAGTGTTGCCTATTTGGGATGAGTCACAAGTTCCAGCACACCTTGTTCTAAGTCTATCTTATTCACCATCGATCTTGTCTTTTAGAGCAAATGGTACTTTTCTCACTTTCAGAATAATAGGTTTTACACTCAGATCTAACGAGAAACTAATGGGAAGCCCCTTGGTCTAACCTAATTTCGAATCGAATACTTCCGGATAATCCTTGACGTAATCCGTGTTCAAACTTCTTATCTGATTTATACCCCTAATGGCTAAACCTAAGCTTTGAAACCAATTTCTTCTGAGTAGACTTGCTCGATCGCTTTCAGTAACAATAAGTGGGAGTGTGGTACTTTTTTTTATTGGAGGATTGCTACTGAAAAGTTTTTGGAAAGTTGCTTTACATACAATAGAACGTCCAGCTCCGGAGTCTATTTCCATTTCGATTGATTTATTATTAATCTACATGTTTACTAAATATTTCCCCTTGAGGCTGTTACAATTTATATTTCTATGAGAAAAATTGTACACTTAATTTTCTGAACTATCTATGTCTTGTTAAGGGCTTTCAGCTGAACTTTCGCTATTCCGCCGATTTACTTTTGGTTTTTATTTCAAACTCTTCTTTTTTGAGAAATATGCGTGTCTTAGCATTCCGCAAAACTTGCAATTGATATTTTTGTAAGCACGCATATCCGAGGGAGTGTTTTTCTTCGCAGCGAAAACAATTTCTGAGACTGAAAATTTAGGTCATGTATATTATATATTATTGAGAGTGGCTTGGTTTTCTTCTGCTAGAACACGTCGCTGTAATCCGCCACTATTTCAAACGCCACAAGGGAGTCTGTCCCGCAACATGGTTTCAAGCCTAACTTGATGTTCTGAAGTGGTAAATTTACCGAGTCTTTGGCTATTGAATCCGCTGCCTCGTTTCCCACACCCGTATGAGGAACTCGGCAAAGATTGACTTGATATCCCCGAATATCTCCAAGAAGAAATTTCATTCTAGCACGCAGAGCTAAACGATCTGATCGTGCAGAGAAGTACTCGAAATGCTACAGTGCGATATTATAACTGCCCCCTCGATATTGTGATCGTATATTAAGTCAAAAGCATGACTAATAGCTACAACTTCAGCTGTACATATACTAGAGAAGCTACTTAGGTGAATGCCAGAACGCACATTCAAACTAGGCACGAATACGCCAATTCCAACTGCACCATTTTCCATTTTGGATGCGTCAGTATATATGAATATAATCATGGTGCCATTCCCTCCTATAAAAATCCAGAAAGAGTGCCTCGTTGTTATTTCCCTTCTTCAGTCTCGAATCGATATAGTGCAAAGGTCTAATAAGCTTGTTATAATCATTTTCGTAGATAAGCCAGGAACCAGACAAAGAAATCGCTAGGTGCCGTGTTATGAGAGAAACTCTTAGAAAAATCTCTTGAAACCAGTACTTCTTCTTCTTTCTCGCAGAAACTTCCTGCAATGAGCACGAACCTCTCGCACGTTGTTGTAGTTGTCTTCGGTGGGGTTTTCTTGTATTTGTTGTAGGCCTCCTTCTTGCACTTTATCCCTAAGGAACAGTACGAGTCCCACCAAGGAAGACCTATATTATGATGAACTCCTGAACACGGAACAAGATTCTTTATAGGCAATATCTGCGTTGTTAGATAGCACATCCGATATTACAGAAGAAAATTTACTCCAATCCGCTCGGGCATAAGATAGCTTACCCTCGCCTAAATTATCTGGATCCCTTATCTGGGTGTCGAATCCAATCTTGAATACAATCGAAAAATGATGGCTAAATCCTCTAGTAGATAGCACTCTAAAATCTGCGTCTGCGTTTAGGAAAGCAACATTCTGGCAGAATGTATGTTATTATTAGTAAACTGGGTGGCAGACCCATCGTTCAGTATAAGCAGATCATCATCCACTATGAAATTCCATAAGACCTCGCAGCTATTAATGCCGACTGGATTTAAGACACTCGATCCCCAAGCATGATAAGTCGGATGAGGTTATCCTTATTCCGTCTACAGGAATTCCAATGTAGAATCTTGAATTCCCTAAAGTAAACTTTATATTTTCTCTTAAGTAAAAACTGATAACTAAAAAGAATCGGCAGCCCCCGAGGGAGATACCGATTCAAGAAGGTTTTTGCGCGAAGCCCGGTATTTAGTAGATATATTTGTAGTGCACAGAGTTTTAGAAACATAATTTTTAAAATAATTCAACTGATAATTACCATACTGCTTGGAGGAGGAAGCTGGAGTGACCCCCATCTCGGAATCGAAGGAAATTTCACTAGCGTGGCGCTGTAAAAAACTTGCGTATTCGCTGAAGGAAAGAGGATTGCCCTGTGACTTTCCTTGTCATATGTTCTAGCGTGGGTTGTATTAGATTTACGCTTCTTAGTTATCTGAGAGTAAAGAGTAAGTAAGAGGATTCTAAGGGACGGGTGTGACACAGTGTCTTTGTTGAGCGTGCTTTGGAAATTTTCCGGCAGACGACTGAACAGATTCTTTCTTGATTCTCTGGGGAACAGCTTTTCAATTTCGAAGAAGGACAGGTTGTAAAAAGTCATGTCTGGTTGATTTTCATTTGTCGTTCCATTTCAGGACAAGTTTAGGAAGCCTTATGATGGCACCCTTTACAGTTGACGCAGGTGAGTTTGGGAGAAACATCACAGTCGGATAATATACACTTACGATCCTGATCCAGATGATCCATGGAGCAGAAATCTTTTTTTTTGATATTGCACTTTTTTCTCACACATCAAAACGGGATGATCTGAGGAACAGAAATTACACCTGCTCTTCCCTTTACATTGATTTTTCCAGTAGCCAAAGCGGCAACAATGAATACACATAATAAACTGGATTGATATATTTTGAACTGGACATTCATTTTTATAAATACTAACCCTCTCGGGGAGGATTTTACCTTTAAAGGTAATAATATAATCGTTAGTTGGAACCGTTTTATATTGAAAGGAGCCATATATGGTTTGAACTCTAACTCTGATGGTTGTTCTTCTGACATTCATTAATTTAATTTTTTTGGTAGTACCTCCTCGGATCACACGAGCCTTCGGTGCCTCATAGAAATCATCTTCATTGATCTGATCACCAATATCTCTCACTAAGCCTCGGCACATGACTAATCTCTGTTGTTATTTGTTATAACCTGTATCTGTCGAAAAGGAAGCATTATGTAGAAATTCGTTTGCATGTTCGGAAGTGTCAAACTTGATACCAATTGTTAGCCCCTTTTTTAGTTATGTTTAATATTCCCTGAGTTCTATTAATACTGGAAAATTTACCCATGTTGGGTGTATTCACCCAGCTTTCTCCGCAATACTTTTCATCACACTCATAAAAGGACCTGATCGGTTATCATATAAGATGTCTTCCTGCTCACTGTACCTCTGACACCAGTTCCTGATCATCCTTAAAATTAGTTCATTCATTGGACAGAAGACTCAGATCATTATTGGAGGGAGCTTCGAAATATTTAAGTCGTGAGATGACCTCCGTTTTCCTTTTAGACAATGCAAGATTCTAGAGTTGTGTCAATCGCGATTGATTCGGTCGGTCGGGAGTATTGTTATAATTATTCTATAGTATTGAGTTTGCGACATCGATCGGTAGATTTGCTTATGTGTTGAATTGAACATTGAATCAAATATCTATTTCCACACAGATATTTAATTTAATTAAATTAATTCCTTACGAATACGTAGCACCTATTTTGATAAAATCATGATGCAATAAAAAGCAAAACACAGCTAAATATTATACTAACTAAAACAGCAAACAGAACATATAGACACAACAATAATTCAAATTCAAATGAATCTGAATCGGTCGTTCGGACTGTTCGGTTTCAGTGACTATTGCCGCTCCTGTTGGCAACAAAAGGTATCGAAATGATTTGGTCCTTTTCGAATTCGGTCACCGATTGATTCGATTCTCGTAAAATGGACGATTGACACAACACTACGAGATTCTATAGAACTGATGGAAAGCGTACGCCACGGGGGGCTCCTCTCCATATAGCTATTAGACATGTAGAGGCGCTATCTATGCTAATAGGCGAGATTTCAAATTTTGTTTTTAACCAATGGCAGACCTAATTGCAAATTCTGATCTTCGGCTCATAAGGTCTTGCGGGTTCCAACAATCAATATGGCCGCTGGAAGGCCGTGGATGGATTTTCCCAAAATATGTCGAAATCTCGCTCATTCTTTCATCGCCGGTCTAATAATTGCAGAAAAGTACCAATGGTCAATTTCCTTAAAAAACTGTAGGTATTGGAAAACGTAACCAAGAAAATTAAAAACCAGTATAAAACAAGTCAATAAACAATTAGTCCTAAATGTAACAGAATTAACATTACCAAACACTAAAAAGTGTCGTTTATTGTCTCAAAATTTAAAATACATTAATGGCAAAAGTTGCATGGTGGCTGCTGCAAAAAGTCCCCTTTAATAGTATATTATGCAACAAGTGCGGTAAACGGCATTTGGCTCACGAGTTTATTTGACACGAGCGGACCGCAGCGGAGCGAGTTTTTAATAAACGAGTGACTTAAAAAGTTTACCAAACGTGTTGCATACTATACTATTTCTACGACCGTTACTTTTTGGGTACATTTCCGCAAAACAACACGAACACATTCACTTACATGACCGTCAAAATTGGCAAACGTCAAAATTCAAAGCGTGGGAGATTCCTCCGAAAACATCCGATTGCTAACAAACCCGTGCGGTAAAATCCCGGAAATGTCCGAAGTGGCTCGAATTCGTGGGAAACGACCCTGACGTGGTAAAGTGACGCTTCCCGCACGCTAGATCCACGGGTAATTAGGTATTTTACAGACTGGAGTAGAAAAAAATTTTTAACAGCATTTGTTATATGCTAAAAATACATGTAGAAATTGCATTGTGTCCACCGGGCTTTAGAAACTAGTATTAATTCACATAATAATTTAGGTATATTTTATTGTAATCTGAATTCAAATGTAGATAACTAAATATTACTTTTCCAGAAATGCTCGGGATGTTTTAAAAGTGTAAGCTCACATGAAAAAGTCTAAAAGGAAGATCTCCTCTTAAGAAATATTTTTTTCCAGATGCACACTGCAGACTGATTTTGTAGACAAGATTGGTTTATGCCACAATTACGACCTAACTTCATTTGTAATAGCATTTTATGTAGTGTTTTGTTTACTCGTTTTGAAATTCACAGAAGACATAGCGGCACGTTAGAGAACGAACACAATGTAAAAATATAAATGAATAAATACATGAATTATTTAATAAGGCCTTTATTGGAAAGAACAAAATACATTGTTGCTTATAAACGCAATAAGAAATTAAATACTGCATTTTTTAGTATAATATTTATTTTTTACTTGCATAATGGCGTCTGACATAAGTTGCTTCAGTGTTACTCCTTTCAAGGAACTTTTATATTATTTGATTTGAGAGGATACCCACCTTTAAAAATGGCAAAAAACAAGATGAAATCAATAAAAAAAAATTCATTTGTAATACATTAAACTCTTGTTAATTATTCGTAGAATAACTAAAGCAAAAATTTCATTAACTGCAAATTCGAAACAAAATTTAAATCAGAAGCACTTTAGTTGTTGACAGTATGTTACTGTACCTTAAGTTCTTTTTAAAAATTGATGGTTATTCTGTACCAGGCTTCTCTATAACTTGTAATGTGGTTGTGATTCCCAGTAAAGATTAAAGATCTGCTCTAGTTTTACCTGCAATATAATCTGCAACCCTAGAAAGTGCATTTCTCCGTGCTCGAGTCCTCTCTAAAGGCAAATTGATTGTCATCCAATATGTTAAATTTTTTTAGATTTATTGAGAGCTTATATTTTATGCACTTTTCAATTATTTTACTAATAGTGCTTATTAGTGCAATCGGTCTATAGGTACTAGTCAATTTCTTGTAGCTATGTTTAAATAGACGAACAACGATTGCATTTTTGAGAACAGCCCAGAGAAGACCCCACTGCTAAACATCAAATTTACAATTTGCTTCATAGGACTTAAGAAAAGTATAATATTTGTTTTTATTATTTCAGAGCATATGTTATCCTCACCCTCTTTCACACTATTTTTAAAACTTTTTATGGGACCCAAAATTACATTGTCGTTAATAGGTGCAAAGTAAAAGGAATTTAGATTTACCTTTCTATTCTAATTAAATTAAATTTATTTGCTATTAGTTTTTGTCAGTTAATTCAACTGTTACGATCTATTATTTGTTTGACTTCAGAATTATTACTTTGATCATTTGTTGCTTATTTAGTTATTTTTTATAAATTCTTAGAATCTCTCGAGTTATTCATTAGTAATTTTTTATAGCGCAAATTTTTAGCTTCTTTTTATTAACTTTGATAATTCGTTCCTATATTTTTTATAATCATTTAAAATATTTAAATTATTTTTATTCAAAACGCATTGTTTTTTTTTAATTTGTCCTTATTGCAAATAGAAATCTGCAGACCGCTCGTTATCCAAGGTTTTAATCTAGCTTTTTCACTAATAACTTTTCTAATTACCGTCGCTCTACCAATGCGAGTTTTAATCTTTGCAATAATGGTATTTGTAGACACATTCACATTTTTATTCTGCAAAACATCATTCCAAGATTCTTCTGAAATGTAAATAAGATGGCAGGATTAATATCATTAATTTTTATTTTTAACAAAATAATGATCGATACAGTTCGCAATTTCGTTTGTTTTTCTTGTTACCTTACTTATCATACTGGCAAAACCAGAACTCTGCACAATTTTTAAGTAGTTATTAGTAATTGGAGAGCTAGAGTCAAGCAGATCAAAATTTATATCTCCCAGTGTGATACACACTCGATTCTCAACTTGCACTGTTGTGTCCAGTTTAGTTTCGCTCAGTTTCCCAATGAATAAGTTTGCATCAATGGCATGGGTACGATAAGTTGCACAGACATCGACCGTTTCCTCATTTTTATATAGATTATCTTTTATAAAGTTCACTTTTTTTGTATGAGGGAATGATAATATTCTTCTTTAACGTATAACAAACAAACATCAAAACTGTTAAGAGTTCTGTCGCTCCAGAAAACACAGTAGCCTGGTATACTAAAGTAACTTGTGTCATGGATAGTGTGCGTTGTACCAGTGGATTCCAGAAAGACAAGAAATTTATCAATAGAAATCGAATAACAGAAAAACTGGCGATGACAGGAATTCAGTATTATTCTGCATTTAATTTTGGGACACCTTTGGGATAAATCGATTGTAAAATTGTGAGTTGTCATTTTTGTGGTTTCGTGCATGGCAGAAATGTTATCAGCAGTTAAAAATGGTGTTGGAAATAATGTTGAAATTCACGACTATAGAGATGCTAATTTTATTTAAATAATACCAAAAACATGGCAATAATTTTGATAGAAAATATGAAATAAGATAACCGTTGAAAATTGGTATAGGGAAAAGGCATAGCGAATCGATGTAGAATTAAATTATACATCACATTTAATAATGTAGTAGGTGTCGTATTTGAAAAAAGAAACAAGTTTTGTATCCAAAGTTGGTATACCAGATTTCACACAACCATAAGAATTGACAATTTTCAGAGATTTATAATGGGATTTACAGATTTTGAAAATTAATTTGTCGCTTATGTGAAAAATTTTTGTATTCCATTGTAACTAAAAAAATTATACTTAAAACCTCTTTTCAAAAAGGCGGAATTAGTATTGTCGGTTTTATTTTATAAATTCCATAAATTTTCGCCCATAAAATTAACATTGTTCCATTTTTTTTTCCAAAATTTTCTTTCTTATTATTTCCTTTAACTCAGAAGAATCACACTCAGTTAGGAATTTCGATAATGATCAATTGTGATCAATGATCACAATAAAAGCCGAATAAAAAAATAGCAGAGAATTTTTTAAAAATAAAAACTGCCTATTTCTTGTCTTTTATTTTATTTTCGTTTTAGAATGCCTTCGGCTAACTTATTTTGGTTGCGCTGCAAGTTTTTAATAAGCTCTTCATAATGCTCGCCGTCAGATGCGTCAAGACTTCCTGTAATAGCCTTAAAAATAGATTCGAGTACATTTATTAGCCCTCTCTTAGATCTTTTTTGATGCGGAAAGATTTCTATAATTTTATTTTCAATCCTAGATTCCAAAATGTTTAGAAGTTTAATATAATTTTGACTATCATTGTAATATCCCGGGTGGCTGGATATTATTTTTAAGACATTTTCCTTTTTTAAATATAATTTATTAGTTTCCAATATTATTGGATTTAAATCAAAATAATGGGTTAAAGTGTAAGTGTATCCGATTGATTTTGCATTTCTCAATTTTACTGACAAAATTATTTCATCATTGGCTTGTCGGCTTTACTTGTGATGAAATGCAAAACCTTGTGTTAACGGAATTTAATCAAAACTGTACGTGTCTCTAAGCGGTTTTTTTAGACTGTCCATATGTAATTTTGCTTGCGTATCTGTTGCTACCGTACGTCGCTCTGGGTCCCGGATATAATTTCAGTGGATTTTGAGAATTTATCTCCAAGTTTTTTGCGCTCATGTTTTCTTATATACACCTGTTGGTTGGCTTGAAACAGGTCGGCAATATATTGGGGATTTTTGAAAGCCTTGACCCTTTAATAATCGAATGTGCTCAGCTAAAGTAGAATGAAGCCGCTCGACATTGCCGTTTGATTGTGGATGGTGGGGCGAGCAAAAATGAATTTTTATTTTATGTAAGCTTAGTAACTCTGTAATAACTGTATTTTTTTAACTCGGTACCATTATCAACAATTATTTGTTTTGGTATACCGTGGTGAGAGAAAAAGTTTATGTATCTATCTCGGCAGCTGCGGCAGATTTTAAACAATAGGCTTGCGCATATTTTGAAAAGCTGTCACATATAGTTAAAAATTTAGTTTGTTCTAAAGCGTATGTATCAAAAAATATGATTTCAAAAAGACGAGATCCGGTTGAAACGAAAAGATGGATACTCAAAAGTTTTTCTTATCACTTCACAAAACGTTTCATAAAGTTGCGGGTTCTCGAAATAGAGATAGTAAAGCTTTTCAGGGACTCTTTCTCAAACTCTTTGACAAAATTAATTACATCATTTTTGAAATTGTTGTCGGAAAGCTGTACTAAAAATCGTCTTTTCTTTTCAAAAAGAATGGTGATTTTTGATTTTGCCGGGGAATGTAATACTTTAGAAATAATGACTTGGTTGGCACCGTAGTTCACCGCGGTTTCAATAATGGGTATTCCGACTATTGGTCTTCCTGGTAGTTCGTGTGTATGGTGACGCCGTTGTCAGCTGGTTGTTGTCCTAGGTCAATGTGTACGTTCTGCGGGTGTTGGTCGTTTGTATAAGTCGACATAGGTCGGCCTGCGTCACATTAGAAATTAGGTCTAGATGGGATTATCGGAAGTTTGTTCTAAGGGTTCTAATTGTTTATTAAAATCTTCGATGTATTCTTTTAATGAAAAAGTACTAATCTCTTTAGTATGAAGCTTTATCCGTGAAAGTGCGTCTGCATTTGTGTTGGATTTGCCAGGTTTATATATAATGGTGTAGTCAAATTCTTCAAGTTTTATACGCCATCTTAATAATTTACAAGAAGGGTCTTTTAGGGACATAAGCCACTGGAGAGGGGCATGGTCTGTAATGATATTGAATTTACGACCAAACAGGTAGGGACGAAAATGTTTCGTGGCCCAAACTATAGCCAAAAGTTCTCGCTCAATGGTGCTATAATTTTGTTCGCTGTCATTTAAGGTACTGAAGCGTATGCAATAGAAAGATCTTTCCCAATTGTGCCCTGTGATAGAATTGCTCCTAGAGCTGTTGTAAGGTTGAACGGTTTACTAAAATCTGGCTATTGAAGTATTGGTTCGTTAGTCAGTACATTTTTACAGGTTTCGAAACAACACAGAAATTCTTGATTGTGAATTTGTTTAGCACCCTTTTTTAGATATTTTGTTAGCGGTTTTGCTAATTGTGCAAAGTTATCAATAAAGCGGCGGTAACAACCTAAAAGGCCTAAGAAACCTTTAATTTGTTT
Source organism: Cylas formicarius (assembly GCF_029955315.1). Lineage (NCBI taxonomy): Eukaryota > Metazoa > Arthropoda > Insecta > Coleoptera > Brentidae > Cylas > Cylas formicarius. Next base: position 4,381,081 of record NW_026844225.1, on the reverse strand, counting down.
TGTGGTAGTGGGAATTGAATAATTTTGAATTGCTGTTATTTTGTCAGAATTTGGTTTCACGCCGTCGGGTGTTACGATGTTACCAAGATATGCAACCTCTTTCCTAAGAATTTCCGCCTTATCGAGCTATATTTTAAAGTTAGCTTCTCTTAGTCGAGTAAATACATTGGTTAATTTAGCAATGTGTTCTTGAACTTTTTGAACTAGAGAAAATTATTATATCGTCCAGATAGACTGCACATTTTTCTGTTGTTATTCTTCGTAGAATATTGTCCATAACGCGTTGGAATGTCGCGGGACTATTTTTTAGTCCAAACGGCATGCCTAAGAACTCGTAGTGACCGTTTTCAGTGCTGAAGGCAGTTTTTGGCGTGTCAGGTTCGTTTACCTCGATTTGGTGAAAACCACTTGCCAAATCTAGTGTCGTAAAATACAGGGATTTTCCAAGTTTGTCTAGTAAGTCCGTAAGATTGGGGAGATGGTGTTTAATTTTCTATAATCGATTACTACCCTCCACTTCTGTTTGCCAGAAGCGCCGATCTTTTTGGGTACCACCCATATAGGAGATGACCACGGCAAGTTATTAGGTCGAATTATATTTTGAAACAATATCTTATTTATTTGCGATTCTACTTCCTTTTTATGAATGAAGGGGTAACGGTAGGTTTTTGTATAAACTGGCACCTCATCGGTTGTCCGAATGTGGTGTTTTTGCTGGTGAAAGTAAGAGGCGTTCCTTCTTGATAAAAAATATCGGAAAATTTAGAACAGAGCTTCAAAATTTCAGATTTTTCTTCTGCATTTAAGTGATTAGATCTTATTTGCGACACATCAAATTTTTGGGGGCTATCATCAAAATGATTTAAATTAATATTTTGAATTTCTTTTTTGCAAAATTTTTCAGCTGTGATTGGTTCTGAATAATCTAAAGTAATGGGATCGCAAGTATTATTTAAAATGGAGGTAAGAACCTTTCCATTTCCCGCTATAGTCAAGCATTCAGGGATCTCACAGTTATTAATTTTTTGGTGTGGAATAATTACTTCTCCATTCTTAATTATAGTTTTTATATTAATAATTTGTTCACAGCGAGGGACAATAGTTATAAAATTTAAATTGTTTTGTCTTGTTTGGTGACAAGATAATTTTATTTCTGTATATGGAGTGATCAGATAAGATTTTTCAAAGTTTAGACTTGCTTGCAGTAATTTTAAATTATCGGTTCCGATCAAACCGTCGAAGTAATTATGAAAATTGAAGAGAAAAAATTTTAATTTCATTGGGTTTGGTAAACTAAATATTTTTGATGGAGGTAACAAAGAACTATATTTGTGGGCGGATTTTTGGTAACAGGTAGCAATTTGGATAGAATTTCTGTGGTAAATCAGGTCTTATAAAGGATTTTGTTCATCCGGAATCTATCAATATTTTAAAGTTGTGCTTGGCAAAAATAATATAAGGCAATTCGCTTAAATTTGACATATTTAAAGAAATGTGCGTGGGTGTTAAGTTTTCTTGTCTAATTGCGGAGCTTCCGTAAAATTTACATTTTCACTTAACTCTTTATCATTTTCAGATAATGACGTAGTGGGTACCGACTGAAAATATTCAGTATGCAACTTATCAGACTGAATTGTGGGTTGTTCCAGAGGTACAAAATATTCTGGATTATTTTGCTGATAATGCCTGTTACAATATGAATAATAGTCAGGGTAATATGGGTTATAATAACATTGATCAAATTGATTGGATTGATCGAATTGATCGAGTTTAGTGTTGTACATCTCCTCGACTTCCATTTTTTGCGGTTTTTGAGATTTGCTTGAAATGGGATTATTTTAAAAATTATTTTGGTTATTGAAATTTGGTCTGCCACTGTTGAGCGTAGACACAGACATAGGCATAGGTGGAGGAAGATTTTTAATTGGGGTCTGCCAAAAACTTGTGAATTTGTGTAGTATTTTTGCGGGGGTCTATAAACTGGCCTAATATGGACCGGTGGGAAATGCTTGTTGCTGATGTCTACAATGATTTGGGTTATGCCCATTAAATTGCATATTTTGTTTGGAATGAAAGTTTTGGAAATGCTGGTTATTATATAAAGTACGACTTTTGCATTTCCATTCAATTTACTAATTAGAAAATTCAACAGGTAAATATTTTCGAAAGAGTTAGGTTCTCTAACATTATAAAATTTATCAATAAAAGTTTGACAAATAGTTAGATAGATAGATAAATCATTTGAGTTCCCATCGAATTCTGGGACGCAGTTTAGATATTCAGATTTAAAAGTACATACTTGTAAGAGATTCACTAAATTGACTGTCTGATTCTAAATGATGTTTTTCAAAAATAGTTTCCAAATTTGTTGGGAAATAATTTTTCTGACCTGAGCTGGTTGAAGGTTATTACTTAAATTGATAGCTAACGTTTTAATATTATCAATTATTTCGTCAAGTTCCGACATTAACAAATAATTGCAACCTACAGTACTAGATAGGGGGCGATTCTGGTCATCCATTCTATAAGAACAAGACTTTGATCGGCGATATTGGTCTTCACAAAAATTCTTGTCCTTGCGAAACTACACGATATGTTTTCTAGTTTCCGATGATCGTGTTCTGTACAGGTCTTCGATAGACTGGGTGTTAAATCCGCAAAGCGAACACCCGGGCAAGAACCGCGGAAGTTTAAAAATTTAGTGGCCCGTAAGGTGTCGCCATCATGTGGAAAATGTGGAGCTAAAAGAGAGGGAGAGCGCGCGCACGTGCGATTAAGAACGTGCTTAACGTGGTCGCGTTCGAACTTGGCATCGATAGCACGCCGATAGTGTTGAACCCCCAAAAGAAAAAACTTTTGTCTCCCTACGCGTTGCGTGTGCGTGTGAACCACCTCCACCGTACCGAGACCGTGATCCTCAAGATCGAAGAGGAGCTGCTATTGGGGCCCCAGTCCAGCGAGACAGCAGCGACAAGAGGTAGTTGCGGTGTTACTGCGGCAGAATAAATTCTCATGAAAACCTACGCATACAGCGTAGGTTTTCATGAGTTCTAAACTAACCAAAATGGGTCGTCGCGACCCTGAGGTTAATTTAAAGCGGACTGTAATTTTTTATTAAGCAGAGCCCGCAAGACGTGGACATGAGGGTAGAGACGGCACTAACCTCTTGTCGCTGCTGTCTCGCTGGACTGGAGCCCCAATAGCACCCCAAACTAACCAAAACTATTGTCTCCCTACGCGTTGCGTGTGCGTGTGAACCACCTCCACCGTACCGAGACCGTGATCCTCAAGATCGAAGAGGAGCTGCTATTGGGGCCCCAGTCCAGCGAGACAGCAGCGACAAGAGGTTAGTGCCGTCTCTACCCTCACGTCCACGTCTTGCGGGCTCTGCTTAAAAAAATTACAGTCCGCTTTAAATTAATCTCAAGGTCGCGACGACCCATTTTGATCCTTCGACCGGGATGCCGAATGTTTCGCGATTTCTATATTTTCAATATTATACATGCTCATTTTCTGCATCATATAAAAGTCATAGTGTTCGCTTGGCGTATTTCGTTCAAAACATTTATTTGTGGGTAGGTACATAAATGCATCAATAGGTTAAATCCTCCGTAGGTACAAAATTTATCGATCCATATCGAAAGTTTTTTTTTGTTGGTAGATCCATATATAGATTATAAAAACAAGTGTCTGGGCGCACGGTTTGACCAAGGCCTACGATATCGCATTACGACCGTAGTGTTAATAACTTTTCAAAAAATTATCAAATAAAAAACGGTGTTTACTCCGCTTTGGTTTCTTTAACAAATAATAACAGAGTCGGTATTTGCCGTTTTTTGTTACATTTCCTGTCGATTAGTACTACTTACGTAGCCGTTTATTTTTTGGTGTCTAGTTCTTTTACAATTTAATTCGAAATGACCGAAAAATTGAAAAGGCTCGTAATGAAACGCACTGCTGCTCTTAATCGATTAAAGGAAACCTACGAGGTCGGGGTAAAGGTCGAGAGCGATCCTTCAAAAAAAGTTCAATTTTTGGTTCGTGCCGATGAGTGTGACGAAATGTACGGTGAATTCGGCAAGTCTCATAATTCCGTAATTATGTTGCTTGCCGATGACGCGGAATTCGAGGAACACGATGCGGTTCGAAAACAGGCGGACATATATTATTACGCAATCAAAATGTTTAAACGCGATATTTATTCCACGGATGCCCCTGCATCTAGTCAAAACGCCAGTAATATTGAACCTCCCCGCGAATCGGCCATTCAATTAAAAATGGACGTTCCTACTTTCGATGGGAATTTTAAATTCTGGTCGCCATTCATAGACATGTTTGATAGTCTCGTACATAATAACGTAGGGCTTTCAGACGTCCGAAAATTTCATTACTTGCATCGAGCATTGAAAGGTGACGCGTTTAATGTTATTAAGGGTTTGAGTATTACGGAGAACAACTATTTAGTCGCATATGAGGCTTTGCGTAAAAGGTATAACAATAAGCGTTTCACAGCCACCTGTCACTACCATGAGATTTTTAACGCGCACGCGGTTCAAAAGCCCGCTGCTAGAGAACTCCGTGCCCTTTTGGACACTTTTCCAGAAAACATATCCGCTCTTAAAGCCCTTAAATTTAACACCGACAGTTGGGATTTTTTATTGTGTAACATGATGCTGCCAAAGCTGGATAGTCAGACACGCACTGAGTTTGAAAAAGAGTTCAGGACAGCGATTTTCTTGAATGAACTCTAACCCGTCTGGTCTTCGAACTAAAACTCCAACCAGCTCTAGTTTCATTAGAAAATCCACCTTGGCTTTCATAACCGACACGCCTGAACAAAGTTCTGCCCAAAAAAGCAAATGTATTGCGTGCTCTGGTAATCATATACTTTTCCGTTTGCCAAGTCTTTCTGGCCAAGACTCCGCGCGACCGATTTGCCCTTGTCAAGCAGCATAATTACTGCATCAATTGCTTACGGGCTCCACACAACCTAAAGCAGTGCCCCACCTCAGTACACTGCAAAATTTGCAAATCTCCACATCATACTCTCCTCCACTTTCCCAAGAACAACGAGGACGACAACTTAGCTCAATCCACTGAGCCCCGGCTCTTTACTAGTACCACCAGCCACTCTCAGGCTTTGCCCCATGCAAACGCAAACGATTCCACTTGTGCAGCTGCCTTTCAGTCACCAAACTTGACTCTTGTCGGATCATCTGCCGTGTCAGAACAATCCACAGTTCTACTGTCCACTATCGTAGCCCACGTGAAAGATATCTACGGATTCTTCCAAAAGGTGCGAAAAATGCTAGATACAGGAAGCATGGCAAACTTTATCTCGCAGAACTGCGCAGACAGGTTAGGTTTACCCCGTAAAAAAGTTTTGGTTCCCATAGAGGGGCTTAATAATATGTCGTCCAGTTGCAACCAAGGTATGATCCAATGCCAACTCCGCCTTTGCGATAAGCTCGAACCTATATTCAACTTTGAAGCGATTATCCTGCCCAAAATTTGCTCTTCGCAGCCCAAAATGGTAATCGATTGCTCACACTTGGCCCATATACAACGTCTGCCCCTTGCAGACCCTCAATTCAACATTCCAGGCGACATTGACCTGTTAATTGGTGCTGAATTAGTACCCTACCTTTTAGAAAGAGGCGGCCTAGTTGGCAACCCTGATCAACCGGTAGCGCTTGAGACCGTCTTTGGCTGGATCCTGTAAGGCAGAGCCCAATGTTTGGCCTTCTCCAATGACTTGACTAATCTTCACGTATCCACGGAGCCAACACTTGATATTGGTCTTCAAAAGTTTTGGAAACTTGAATCGATTTCAAGGTCTATACCTCCATCCCCTGATGACATCAAATGTGACCAATATTATAACGAAACTACCTACCGCGAGACCTCCAGGAGATTCGTAGTTTCACTTCCTTTTAAGCATTCCGCGCCGACGCTTGGAAATTCATATAATCAAGCTCTTAAAAGGTTTATCAAAGAATCCTAACCTCCGAGAGGCTTATGTTGATTTTATGACAGATTATTTGAAATCTGGCCACATGTCTTTGGTATCTGACTCCGCCCAATATCGCTCTCCTCTAGGTTACTACATACCTCATTTTTGTATCTCCAAAGATACAAAAATTCGTGTCGTTTTTGACGCATCATGCGCCACATCAAACGGTGTTTCATTAAACGACACCCAGCTTACAGGCCCAAAATTGCAGCAGGATATCTCCTCGATACTCCTACAATTCAGATTCCATCGTTACGTGTTCGTTTGCGAGATACGTCAGATGTATCGGCAAATCTTGATGAACGTTGCACACCGAAATTTCCAGAAAATTCTCTGGCGCTTCTCCGATCAGGAACCTTTGCACTAATACGTTTTAAACACCGTCACTTACGGTGTGTCCAGCTCTCCTTACCTGGCCCTCAGAACGATCAAAAAGTTGGCCATACGGGAAGGTAAAAAATTTCCCCGCGCGGCCCAAGCCTTGGAGCATCAAATCTTTATAGACGATATCGCCGCAGGTGCGGACCTCCTTGATGCATTGCTAAGCTTACAGCAAGAACTTATTCAGCTTCTTCAAACAGGGAAGTTCGAGTTTCGGAAATGGGCAAGCAACCACGAAGCTGTCCTATCTGCTATCAATGCCTCACATCTTCAAATGCCCTGTTCGTTTGACAAGGATGAGCCCATATGTATTAAAGTCCTAGGTTTGCAATAGAACCCTTCTTGCGACACGTTTTCCTATTCCTGCTCGCCCAGAGATCTAACTTGTACCAAACGCAATATTCTCAGTCAAATATTTCGCGTCTACGATCCTCTAGGCTTTCTGTCACCCGTGGTGCTATTTGCTAAACTTTTAATGCAAAAGCTTTGGTTGTCTCACTCGGACTGGGACGAAATCCCCAGTGACGATGTTTGTCGACAGTGGAATAATTTTAAGTCGGAACTTCCCGAACTAACAGTCATTAAAATTCCGAGACGTATATTTGTAGACGAACCACAATTGGTGGAACTGCATGGTTTCTGCAATGCCTCGCAGACTGGCTACGGGGCAGCGGTGTACCTCAAATGCAGAGATTTTACTGGCACTCCTCAGATCCATTTCGTCATTGGTAAGTCTCGAGTAGCCCCTTTGAAAACCGCCATCTCGATTCCCCGCATGGAACTAATCGCTGCCGCACTTCTCAACGACCTTGTCGACTACGTCAAGCAGGTCTATGCAAGGCACGTCACTCTCGACGCAGTCTTTGCATGGTCTGACTCACAAGTTACTTTGGCATGGTTGGCGTCCCCAGCGCATCGCTGGAAACCCTTCGTGGCCAATCGAGTGGCACATATACACGGTCTCATTCCCTTCACTAGTTGGCGCTACGTTCCCACTGCGGAGAACCCCGCTGATTGCGTCTCCCGAGGTGGAACACCCGCTCAGCTCGTAAACCATGGCTTATGATTTCAAGGCCCCGCTTGGCTTGCACAGGAACCCAATAATTGGACTCAACAGCCGGACATTACTGAGATTCGTCCTCAAGAGGTCTTCTGCGAAGAGCGAACTTTAGTCTTGCACACCAGTTTCGAGGAGCACTTTTTAACGCTGTTGGTGACTAAATTTTCCTCTTTGCCCAAAATACAACACACAATAGCCTACGTCCTTAGATTCATTTCGAACACCAGATCCGATAAACTTGCAAAACAATTCGGCCCTCTCTCCCCATTGGAGATTCAAAATGCGCTTCTGGGGATCGTAAAACACGTTCAAATGTTTTGCTTTACAGACATCGTTGAACAACCAAACAAAAATAATCTGCCTCCCAAACCCTTTCGCAAGTTAGCCGTCTTCCTAGATGGGCGAGGCTGCCTCAGGGTGGGTGGTCGGTTTAGGCGTTCCAATTTACCCTATTATTGCCCAAATCTCACCGATTGACAGAGCTTATTATAGAATGGGCACACAAACAAAACCTACACGTAGGCTTTAAGACTCTTCAATACATTTTGCTACAGCAATTTTGGATCCTTTCCCCACGCACTGCTATACACCGAGTTTTGTCCCAGTGTATTCGATGCTTCCGGGCGAAGCCCAAATCTTACTCTCCCTTTATGGCCGACCTCCCAGCCGTAAGAGTTTCACAACTAAAAGTTTTTTCGGTGGTATGTCTAGATTACGCCGGCCCCCTCTCGATCACCATGAGCAAGTCTCGAGGTGCCAAGTCACATATCTGCGTATTTGTATGCTGCGCCGTAAAAGCCATCCATCTGGAGTTGGTCTCTGATTTAACTTCAGAAGCATTCATTGCCGCCTTTCGGCGGTTCGTAGCTCGCCGAGGCCGATGCTCACAAATAATCAGCGATCAAGGAACCTCCTTTGTCGGTGCCCATAAACAAATTCTCGAATATTTCAAACTCGCCACCCAGACTGCGGCTATTCAGTGGAGCTTTAATAGCCCCGGCGCTCCACATTTCAACGGCTTGGCCGAAGCCGGTGTCAAATCAGTAAAAACTCACCTCTACAGAGTGCTTGGCGATCAACTCTTCACCTACGAGGAGATGTATACCTTGCTCGTGCAAATAGAGCCTATTCTCCACTCGCGCCCGTTGTGCGCTGTCTCTAACGACCCCAACGATCTCCAGCCGCTGACTCCGTCCCATTTTTTAACGCAGGAGCCCCTGCACTCCAGCATTTTGGATCCAGATCTTTCCAATATGCGCATCAATCGCCTTAGCAAATGGCAATTAATTCAGCGGATGCACACCGACTTCTGGCGAAGGTGGCAACATGAATACCTTCACACTCTTCAGCAGCGGGCGAAGTGGTGCGAGAAAGTCGATAATATTCAGGTGGGGAGCCTGGTACTCATAAAGAACGAGCAAAGACCACCTCTTCAATGGCTTTTAGCCCGAGTAACCAATGTTCACCCGGGCACCGATGGTTTCGTCCGGGTGGTGACTCTAAAAACCCCCGGACTTATGCAACGGCCCGTGGTCAAACTCTGTCCCTTACCCAATCACTAACGCGTGGGTAATCACGTACGTAATCACGTGGGTTAATTACCCGTTTTTAGTATTTAAGTTAGCAAGAAGTTTCTTTTGTTCTTTCTTTTATAGAAAACCCATTTTTTTTTCTTCGTATCCATTCATTTACCTTATGGGTGCCTTTCGGTTATTTGAAAACCGTGGGTTTTGGTGGCTGGAATGTTAAATCCGCAAAGCGAACACCCGAGCAAGAACCGCGGAAGTTTAAAAATTTAGTGGCCCGTAAGGTGTCGCCACCATGTGGAAAATGTAGAGCTAAAAGAGAGGGAGAGCGCGCGCACGTGTGACTAAGAACGTGCTTAACGTGGTCGCGTTCGAACTTGGCATCGATAGCACGCCGATAGTGTTGAACCCCCAAAAGAAAAAACTTTTGTCTCCCTACGCGTTGCGTGTGCGTGTGAACCACCTCCACCGTACCGAGACCGTGATCCTCAAGATCGAAGAGGAGCTGCTATTGGGGCCCCAGTCCAGCGAGACAGCAGCGACAAGAGGTAGTTGCGGTGTTACTGCGGCAGAATAAATTCTCATGAAAACCTACGCATACAGCGTAGGTTTTCATGAGTTCTAAACTAACCAAAATGGGTCGTCGCGACCCTGAGGTTAATTTAAAGCGGACTGTAATTTTTTATTAAGCAGAGCCCGCAAGACGTGGACATGAGGGTAGAGACGGCACTAACCTCTTGTCGCTGCTGTCTCGCTGGACTGGAGCCCCAATAGCACCTCCTCTTCGATCTTGAGGATCACGGTCTCGGTACGGTGGAGGTGGTTCACACGCACACGCAACGCGGAGGGAGACAATAGCTTTTTCTTTTGGGGTTCAACACTATCGGCGTGCTATCGATGCCAAGTTCGAACGCGACAAACGTTAAGCACGTTCTTCTTCTAACCTCTTGTCGTGTGCGCGTGAACCACCTCCACTGTACCGAGACCGTGATCCTCAAGATCGAAGAGGAGCTGCTATTGGGGCCCCAGTCCAGCGAGACAGCAGCGACAAGAGGTAGTTGCGGTGTTACTGCGGCAGAATAAATTCTCATGAAAACCTACGCATACAGACCAAAACTGGCTCTCATTAAGGTATCGGGGACCTCAGGGTCGCGACGACCCACTGGGCGTTTTCGATTTTCAGAAATCCATTCTGCTAACCACTAATCACCAATAGGCCCGATTTCCAATTAATCGATGATACGAAAAAAAATCGACGTCGCGACGCGGTGCGCTAGTCAATTTTTGGAAATCCTGTCGACTGCCAATTAACTACCTCGGGACGACCGTTGCCTTTTTTTAAAAACTTTATTTAAATTTACAACCGTTTAAGATTGTCTGTTACAATAACATATTTAGACAGAACTCTCCTCAACACCGTTAAACTACGTTCTTATATGTAGAAATAGGACTCTGCTGGGTCAGCATTCTATGATCTTCGCTAGTGAGATAACTCGTGTTATCTGCAGCGCGAACGTGTACTCGAATGATGTACTTATTAGACAAGGTTTTAAAATAAAAAATAGTATTTATACCGATGGAGCGACATATGGTTGACACTGCGTTTTCGTAATCGTTGCACTCTTGCAGGTTGGTGGTATTTAACCCATGTGGACAGCAGGATTTCCGGATATAACAGCTCTCCTATTAAGTGAAAAAGTGAAGCCTTGCTGCAGCTTTTCGTAGACTAATTAAAGCGTAGCCTCTCGGGTAGTTACTTCTGGGTGAATGCTAGTCCGTATTTTCGGAGTAAGCGATTTGAGTTGCATCGGGAACAGGGGTCTTCGACTTGACTTCGGAGGTTGTTGAGGATCGTTACCATCGGCGATGCTGAGTGTTGTCGGTTTCTTTCTCCGGCATTTGCAAACGAAATAGCAAAGTACTAAAACAGTTATTAAAATAATCGAATAACTTGTGCTGGGCTACGTTAAGTGCGTCGTTGTGGATCTTGCTCAGTTTGACGGGTTTCAACTCTTGAGGTTGAAATTTCTCTGGAATGTAAGAACAGCAATCATACGGAATCTCAACGGCGTATGGCCACGCTCTTATATTCTTCGACAAAGTACTTAGCTGGTACTCTGGAGTTTAAAATAAATGCACTGCAATCCGGCTGTATTTAAGTAGAGAATTAGTTTTCAACATTTCGGCTACGAGGTCTCTTTTTCCACATTTAATGAAGTTTAAAGGGTATTTTTTATTGTGGTGAATGGTGTAGTTAAAGGAATTAACGGAATTGCAAATAAAAGAGGCAGAAACCGCACAAGCGGTGCACAAAACGAAGGGCTCAGCACACACTATATTTTTCTATATGTAATCTACATAACCTTAGATTAAGTAAACCAAAGAACAAGTAAAGGTTACATATGCTTCAACACCACCCCTTAAGCTTTACTTTTACAACATTTTAAATTAATGTTTTACATATTATTCACATTTGAACGTCGATTTTATTACACATTTCTTTAAATTTGACATAACCTAACGGTTTAACAAACTTGTTTAATATCAATGATCTCCTTTTTATATAATTCACGGATATAGTAGTTATGGACTTCTATATGTTTAGTATGTCTGTGAAACTCGTGATTTTTGATTAATTTGATTGCACTTGCATTATCAATAAACAATACTGGAATGTCACTTTTATTGTTTGTTTCACTTAACAGTCTTTTAAGCCACACAAGTTCCTTTGAACCTTCACTAGCAAATACTAACTCGGCTTCTGCAGTTGAGAGTGCAACTGACCTCTGTAACTGAGAAGTCCATGAAACTGCAGTACCTCCAATAAGTGTGACAAACCCATTTGTTGATCGTCGGGTGTTTAGATCCCCAGCGAAGTCTGCATCTAAGTAAGCACAAAGCTTGTCATGGACTGATGTGTAGTTCAATCGAAAATCAGTTATACTCTTTAGATATCTGAATATTCGCTTAACGGATATCCAGTCAAACGTAGTTGGTTCCGCCATTGCTCTAGCAGTTTTACATCAACGAACCCACAGCTGAACGATATGGAATGGAACTGTCGACTCATTTTGTGTAGAGTTTTCTCAACATAACCTCGCTGTGAAACATGGAAACCAGTCTCACGTTGCTGAATTTGCATACCTAAAAATGAATCTAATGATCCTATGGTGATTTTAAACTCTAAGGTTAACAATTTTAAAAACGAATCAACTACTTCTTGTCCATCCAGCGATGAGGCCATCGTCTACATAGATTGCGACAATAAATTTTTCTAATTCAGTCTTCTGAATGTACATACAGGGATCTGCTGTTAATTGGATAAATCCATTATTCGCCATAAATGAATGGAACCTGTTATTCTAACATCGTGGAGATTGTTTGAGGCCATATAGTGACTTGTTCAGACGACAAACTCGACCAGATCCATAATCAAATCCTTGTGGTTGGATCATATATTTTTCTGCATCGATTTTACCGTAGAGGAAAGCTGATTTTATATCGAATTGTCCTAGAATCAATTTTTCATTTGCGGCGGTTGCAATTAAAGCACGAACTGAATCATAACGAGCGACAGGACTAAAAGTTCCATCGTAGTCTAGTTCAGCACTCTGAAACACTCCACGTGCAACCAGACGAGCTCGAAATCGATCAATTGAACCATCTGGTTTATATTTTAGACGAAGAACCCAACGGTTGTGGATAATTCGTCTGCCTGGGGGCAATGGAATCAAATCCCAAGTTTTGTTTTCTTTAAAGGCTTCCATTTCATCCCTCTGCAGCCATTTATCAGAATCAAGACTTTCCAATGCTTGGCGAAAATTAGCTGGTTCCAGGTCCTGTTCATTAGCTTGGGTTAAATGAGCTAATGCAATGTTTGCCTGATTAGTTGGTTGTCGATGGTTTCGATAACCTACTTCGTAGTCACTTAACTTACTTGGCTGTTTAATTTTGCGAGGATATAAACACTGAACGGAGATTTCGTCTCTTTCTTGAATATTTTCAACTTCGGATTCAGCAATATCAACAACTTGTTCATCTTCTTTAATTTTATTTATTTATTTATTTATTTATTTATTTACATACACTGCCCAACAAGATCAAACCCAATTATAGAGCAGGAGAACACCAACTACATTTAATCAGAATTACAAAATTATTTACAAAGTATAATCACCACCACGCAAATACACTAATATTGCAAAAAAGAAATGATCCGCAACAAAATGAACATGAGAAAAATACTAATGAAAGAAATTACTCAACTGCGAAGGCAACGAAATTGCAAGAAGACTAGGCACAACAGAATTTTAGCCTAATGCTACTCAAACTGCAATTAAAAATGTCTAAATCGCTGGTACTGTTGGAAACGTTGCACATATTATATAAGGGAGAGAACTTCAAGACATTAGTCTTCACGGTGGGAAGGTAAAAGGTAGTGGAGTATCGCCATGCTAACCGCGGAACCATGAAATTCAGCTGCTCAAGTGAGTCAGGACAAACTAACCAAAACTTGTGACAAATACTCGCGCCTGGTCTGCAGAGAGTCCATCGAAAACAAATTCAGCAAATTCAGCAACTCAGGAACACCCTGTTCAGGATAAGATCCATGGGTTTTATAATACATATATTTTATAAATCGCCTTTGAATGGACTCCAAGTTCTGCGAACGAACGCTATAACCAGGCGACCAGACGGCAGAGGCATATTCTAACTTCGAGCGAATAAAAGCGGTAAACAAAAGCTTTATCGAGTTATGTGAAGCAAAATCCTCACCGCATCTGACCAAAAAACCTAAAGTTTTAAATGAGCTTGCCACTATTGACCGACAAACGACAAACGACAACTTTTTATCGAATATTTCACCTAGGTCGCGCACTGAGTCCGGTCTAACGAGAGATGTTGAGCCAATGCTGTAGTCAAAGAGAATTGGGGGCGATTTCAAAGAGTAAGTCGTGACACTACATTTATTGATTATAGATAGATAGATTATAGAAAATGATTTATGACAGCATACAGTTTTAAGTCATCCGCATATAGAAGGGGCCCTAGAACGGAGTCCTGTGGCACACCCGAAGTTACATTATATTCGCTCGAACTGAAACCATTCACGAAAACGTGTTTAACAAAATGCTGTGATCTAGTTTGTCAAAGGCTTTGGTTAAATCTACATAAATGACATCCAGCTGTGCATGGTCATCGATGGCATTAGCAATATCCTGCGTGATAAGAAATAAGTTTGTAGTAGTATAAAACCGTGCTGTTTCGAACACAGCTGTTGACTGGGTCTATAATTACTGATGACATTCTTGTCTGATTTCTTATGAACTGGGCAAACTCTGGAAGTTTTCCACGACTCAGGAATGCGGCTGGACTGAAGATAGAGATTAAATAATCGCTGAAGTGGCTTTGCGAGTACATAAGCGTAGTGTTTTAAAAGCAGTGATGGTATGAGATCTGGTCCTGCGGTCAACTTGGGCTTTAATTTCTTACAAGCAGATGTCACTTCATCTTCGGCAACATTCCGAACATCTATGACTTGATAATTCAGAGAGCCATTTAACTTGTTATCCAAACGTAGGTTAGATCTGGGAATAAACGATTGTTTAAAGAAATCTGCGAAACCATTAACGATATCAGATGGGTTGTTGAATTCACAAACCTCATGGGTCATAGGATCGGGAACACCAGCGGCATCCTTTTTGTTTTTCACGAATGTCTCTCAATATTCTCTCAATATACCCTCGATAGGCAGTATCGACTTCGGTTTTAATTCTTTTTCTTAGGTTTGTGAACTGTGCGGAAATCTCACCGTTAAGCGCCTTTCTCATTTTTTTGTGCAGTTTGTTTTTTTTTTTAATATCACGTATTATTGAACTAGTGTACCATGAGGGAAATCTATTTGAATAATTGGTATATCTTGAAACACATTCGTTAAAAAATGCATACAATTGGCTGCAAATTAAGTCATTGACTTCATCAACATCAGAGCACTCCCCAACAAAACACCAATCGCAGTCCGCTAACATTCGATAGAGGCGTGGAAAATCTGCCTTTTGAAAATTAAAATTGCCCTGAAGGTTTGTAGCAAGATTGGAAAATACTATTGGCTGCATATAATTAACGGCCAAAGGGAGTGCAGAATGGTGCGTATCCTCCTTGACCAGCAAATCGAGAGATCTCCCTACCTGGTAGCAATCATAATTGGAAAGGACTAGATCCAACATACGATTGTTCGCATTACGAACAAAGTTGAACTGCGACAGGCTAAGAGTATGCATAAAATTAATTAGCACATTGGAATATACATTTCTTTCGCCAGAATCTAAAAACTGCGAGTACTTGGCGAGATTAAAATCCTCCAGAATTAAAAATGTATTATTATGTAGGTAGTCTAAGGACAAGAAGAATTGTAATATATTCTCTAAGTCATCGACAGCCACTGGAGGAGGAATATAAACGACAAAGACAAAGACGAAGTATGGTGGAGTACTAGCCGCCTAACACCAGTCAAGTCGACACGGGGAGAGGCCAAGATGTGCCTGGAATGAAACTGCAGCTCAAAGGAGGAGTCTTCGCTATCCACAGCGATCAGCACACCACCACCCTTCGACAGACCAATTGCAGCGACACTTCTGTCAGAGCGATATACATTGTAATTATTAGCAAAAACTTTACTGTCAGAGATAGATGAGTCAAGCCATGTTTCGGTCAGTACAATGAGATTATAGCCATTTTGAGCAGAAGAATTAAGAACTTCGCTACACTTGCTCCGCAGACCGCGCGTATTTTGATATAATATATAATTAATAAGTTGTCAACGTGGGACAGCAGGCTTGGATTGGGTGACAGATTGTTCGCGAGTGACACAGTAGTCGACTGTGCTATTGAGAAAGTAAATCACCTTAACGCCTGTTGACAACATAAGCCGTGCATTTTTTGATATCCCACGCCGCATGACTAGTGTCGATACTACTGTATTTGCCCCCCTGGTCCTTAAGTTTTACACAATTTGAGCAGCTCAATTTCACGTTCTTACAGGCCTTTACGTCATGGCCCTCCCCGCATCGCGGGCACGAACGAGGGTTGTTACAGTACTTGGAGGAGTGATGAAATTCATTACAATTGAAGCAGCAATAAATTTCGATTCCATCAAAAACACGGCAGGAATCGTATCCCACGAAGAGATTGCCCGCTGAAATGACCCTATCGTAAGTGTCCATATCCAACTGCACAACTGCCTGGTTTTTCCTAGTTTTAGAGATTTTCAAAACTTTGCACAAAGACGAGTTTTGAATAAGTTCAGAATTTTGCTTCTTCAAAGCACAAAGGAGAGCCTCCCCATCGTACGTATTATCGAAACCAACAACACGCTCTCTGGGATAATCATCGTGTACTTCGCGAATTTCATAAATGTGGTGAAGTTTTTCGGTAGCCAGTCTCTTCATCCTATTCACATCCTGAGGATATTTGCTCCCAAGCAAAATGCCACCGTTGCTCACATGTTTGATTTTTGAGAATTGTAGATCACAAGTTATGGGATCGATATTCTCTCTCATATCTTGCTTTGTCTGCGTGTTAGGCTGAGACTGATCCTTGGGACGTATTAGGAGTCCAGGTGGCGAGTTATTTTTTAATACCTGTGAATATTTCACTGGGTGAACGTTTAACGTTCCAGCGGTACTCAATTTATCAGCGGCTAACAAAAGGAAATCGTTTTTTAGTGATTCGAAAGTGGCCGACAGTGTTTGTAAAGCCATCTGAACCTTTTCCTCAATAATGTTGGTCAGAGCAGATCTGTCCAGCGAGATGCAGTTTAGAACACAATCATCGCATTTCCAAGACAAGCCCTTAGATTCAGATAAAATATTGACAAGGTCGCCGTTTTTGTGAATGCAGGTTGAATGACTCGCTTTTTTACACTTACAGCAAGAAACTCGCTTCCTTGTATTAATGGACTCATTACAAAAAATGCGCAATGCCGGATAAAAATTGGTATTCGTACAAAAAAGTTTCCCACTTACATGGACAAAACTCGATGCCAAACGTAATAAGCACTATTCTCGTAAGGCTGAACAACAACTCTTAACTTAATAATGTGATCAATTTCAGTATCATACCTAACCTTTTCTGATGATTGAAATTGAAGTTCAACTGTATTATTTGTGGTACATAACTTTTCTAGACGAAAGTCTACATTACGTGATTTTATAACACGATGTTTGGATGGTACCCAAATTTTGTAACCATCTTTTTCGTTGATGTAGCATAAAAAATATCCAAATACAGATTTATCATCGAACTTGCCACGAAACTTCTTTGGTATGTAGACATAACATTCTGAACCAAAAATTCTGAAATAATCTAACCCTTGAAAGGATTTTCCAGACCATAATTCCAGAGATGTTTTACCTGAGATACTTGATTTTCCAGTACGATTAATCAAAAATGTTGCTGTGTCACAGGCATGAGCCCAAAACGATTTTAACAGTCGACTTGTTGAAAGCATTGAACGAACCAATTCAACAATGTGTCGGTTTGATTGTTCTGAAACGCTATTTTACTCTGGCGTATCCGGACACGTTAAAATGAGTTCAATACCTCGTTTACGTAACTGTTCATGCACACTAGCACAATCGAATTCACCACCTCTATCTGAACGAAAGGCTTTTACTTTGTGACCAGCAGAATCACATTCGTTCAAAAATGTTTCCAAATGTGTGGTTACTTCTGATTTATTCTTCATGAAGAATGTACGGACATAGCGAGAATAGCCATCTTTAAACACTACATAACCGTCACCATCACCGAAAGATGCAGCATCTGAATATTTAAATGAAATCCCTACACGTTATCACACGCCCCGTACATGACGTTTGTCCTGACGGCCAAGACGCTCGTGCCACCCCTGTAGCTGATCTTCAGAAGAAGCAGGATTTGCCACTACTTGCGATATTGGAGTGCAAACGCGCATATCCATGATATAGACTGAACCACTGAGCTGTCCTGTTGCGACGACTTTTCCGTCACTCCGAACTTTGACACCGTCAAAATCAAAGGTTATTTCGTTGCCATGTCTGGTAGCCTGACGAAGAGAGAAAAGTTGGTGGCCTATATCGGGTACATACCATACGTCACTTAAGGTGGCAAACGACCACTTCTTTTCAATGCATACATTGACATTAACAGTACCGCAGCCATATGCAAAAATACATCTCCTATCTGCGATTTCTATTGGTTGAGGAATCGGAAAATTTTCAAATGTAGCAAACTGTTGCTTATTCGCACTCAAGTGATTAGTTGCCCCAGAATCTGAGATCCAAGCTTCAGTGAAGACAAAGTCTGAATTGATTGTAAGGCCTGCAGCAATAAGTGTACTCAGTTTGGGGTTATATTTCGAGCTGGCATCTGAAGTCTTATTATTGTTGCCACTGGCTGTCGCCGTTTTTTCTTCTGCAGCTATGCGCTTACGACCATCCGCTATAATGTGCCCAAATTTCTTGCAATAATTGCACTGACGTTTCTCTTTTTTTTCAGTATTCGATAAATTTTACACCTTTTTATGTTTATTTTTTCATTAATTTTGTGATTTAGCATAAAAAGCACTGGATGCCTGGGGCGGGGTTGCTGAATATGAACCCTCAAATGAAATAAAATTTTCTACAAGGAGGTTTGTTGTTTGCCCCAGTTCTGGGATACGATGCCAAGTCCAACGATAATACTAATATTCGGGATCTAAAGTTTCGAAGATACGATGGTGGAGTAGCGACAAGGGAATAGTAGACTTTGAATCCTTTTTCTGCAACTCATCAAGTATGTCTTCAAACATATTTGATAATTGCGACGTGTGCTTCCTAACTGAGATACTGATACTAGCGTGCCCCAAATTTCCTTAGCATTAGTTTTCTTTTGGACGTGTATGGCAGCATCTTCTTTAAGCGAAGTGCCAATAAAGCGAGCTGCGCGCGCGTTATCACGTTACCAGTTTGTATTCTTCAGAGGGTTTCAATACGCTTCAACATTTTTAATACGAAAACAACTTTACTTTCAGTTTGAAATGTTTATAACTCTATAATATCTACGAGCATTGCGGGTAGCGAATGCTTGAGAAAGGTAGTTTTATATCGGACAAAAGACAAAGATCTTTGACAAGCGAGTCATCGAATTCTCGGCCATGGTAACAATGTATTCTAAGAAGAGTTCCAAAATGTGGGAAGTAGAGAAGAAGGGTAGATGCGATGGTAGAACCTTTTTTGTCTTCTATTGGATATGTCTGGGTGAATTTTGTTAGTTCATCTCTTATGGTAAGGGCGTAAAAACGAACTGGAAATTCTAAAATATCGATGTTAATGCGCTCAAAGGAGTTGTGGGAGTTTCTGTGATAACTAATGATGTTCTGAAGTTGTTACGGTAGATCTTAACTGTTTCATTAATTCCGCGATGTAATTTATTTTTTCCTGAATGGTGTTGGTCTAAAATGATAGGGATTTCGTCTTGATAGGGAGTTCGAACTATATCTTGACAGATTCTTAGTATTATATCTTTTTCGGAAAACATAATATCACATAAATAAAACATAAATATCGGAAGTTGTATATTATTTTCAATCCAATATAGTTTTGAAAGTTCAAAGTTATTTTTTGCTGCGAATAAAATATAGAATAAATGTTGACCTACAGTTTCATTGTCATATGGGAGAGGGATTATATAATATTTCCTGCCTTTAACGTATTTACTAGAAAAAAACGTTAATTTTGTTAAATGTAAAATTTATATTTTCTTTAAAAATATCATCCATTATTTTGTTATGCAAATCATCAAGTTTTGATTGCCAAAAGAAAGTGACAATATCTTTGTGGTTTTTGTCTAGAAGTTGAGAATTAGGGGTTTCTATTTTGGAATCATCTATAAGGGATGTTGTTTTCTGAAGGTATGCGAAGTTGTTGTATTATTCTGTAACTTCCGCTGTGCTGTCTTTGTTATGTGAATTATTGGATTCGTCATCGTCAGCGATTCCTTCTTTACTTGTGGATGGTCTGTTGTGAATGTTATCGTTATTAGATGCTATATATGCTAAAAAAATTTCATTTTTTCCAATTTCAATCATGTCGTTATTGAGTTTTGTATTCAAGCAGGTCAATGATCGCAAAATGTTATGAAAGACAAATTTTGCAAGATTAGCTGCACCTTTCCCACCATACATGGAACTTTCCTGATAACGACCTTAATGATGCGTGGACATATTTTCTGTCCACTCTGGATTATTACATAGGCACAAGCTCCAAAACTCATTTTGTTAAGTTCAATTGTGAAAAACCTTGGTTAACTGGACGTCTGTTCAAACAAATAAAACATAACAGAGCTCTGTGGCGTAGATTTTAGGCCTCTGGCTCTGCTGCCGATTACGCTTTGCACAGAAGAGTTTCTAATAGTTTATCATTGGAGATTAGAGAGGCGAAGTCAGCATTCGAAAATGACCTCCTCAATCGGCCCAAAGCGTTTTATTCCTATGTGAGACAACACGTATCGTCTAAGATATCCCTTCCTGTCATCAGAGATACTTGAGATACCTCGAGAGAGGTCTCCTATAACCAGGACTTCATTTCAAATGAATTGGCTTCATATTTTGCTAGTGTCTTTGCTGAACCAGCTAATCTACCGTCTCACTATGAGGGTTCCATAAATGCAGATTTATTAGAAGACATTCACTTTGACCAAGAGGACGTGAATAAAACTCTTTCTGAGTTAAAAGAATATTCTGCTCCCGGACCTGATGGAATTTCCAGTAAAATCTTAAAAGCGTGTGGCCCTGTGCTTGCAGAGCCTATTTATATTATTTTGAGAAAATCTTTGGACTCTGCCACACTCCCAACCCACTGGTTATCCGCAAATTTAACACCGATTTATAAAAAGGGTGATAAGCTCGATGTTTCAAATTACCGCCCTATCAGCCTAGTGTGTATTATATGTAAGGTTCTTGAACGCCTTATAGTAAAACAGCTTCTACCGTTTTTGATCGACTGCCATAAATTTATTGTTCCAACTAGCTCGCGTCTTCGACCCCCTCGGTTTCTTAACACCTGTCACCGTCTATATAAAACTCATTATACAAAAACTCTGGTCTCTGGGTCTCGAATGGGATCAACCTGCTCCCCAAGAAATCGTCACAAAGTGGTCACAGTATAAAACAGAACTTCATCACCTCTCTTCTTTATCGATACCGCGGCGAATCTCCGTAGAAAACATAACGTCATACGAAATGCATGGTTTTTGTGATTCATCTGAAAAGGCTTACGATGCCGTCGTATATTTCCGCACGCAGACGACAAAGTCCACAGTCACTTTGTATGTTCAAAATCTAGAATAGCCCCTTTGAAGAAAATCTCTATACCGCGCCTGGAACTTTGCGCTGCTGTGTTATTAGCTGACTTATTGCATTACATATTAGATACATATCAAGAACACATTAACATTACAAAAATATTTGCTTATTCAGATTCAACTGTAGCTCTGTCTTGGATCCATTCTTCTCCACATAAATGGGCCACTTTCGTAGCTAACAGAGTGAGTCACATCCAAGAGAAAATCCCTCCTTCTAATTGGTTCCACATATCCTCAAGCGAAAATCCTGCTGATTGCGCCTCAAGAGGTCTCTACCCGTCCGAGCTTGTAAACCATCCCACATGGTGGGCGGGACCCCATTTCCTTTCCGCTGATAGGAATACTTTCGTTTCGAATGTCTCTAATTCGGAAAATAAAACATTTCAAACTTCCGTAGAGGCCCGCAAATTTGTCCTAATTACTTTCGCGGATGAAAATCCTTTCACTTCTCTGATTGATCGCTTCTCCTCAATCACTAAAATCATTCGAGTAGCGGCATATATTTTAAGATTTATGCACAATACTCGCACCCCCGAGAATTGCCAATTAGATGACCTCTCTGAAAATGAGACCCATCATGCCCTTCTGGTGTTAATCAAAGAAGTTCAATGTATCCTATTCCCAGGTGAATTAAAAATTTTGCTAAAGAAGGGACGTCTTCCCAAATATCTGAGAAAGCTATCTCCCTTTCTCGACGATAACGGTATCCTACTAGTCGGTGGTCGGTTAACACACTCCTCGCTCTGGTTTGAACAAAAATACCCCATTCTTTTAAAGGGTTCACATAGACTCACTACCCTACTAATTCTATACACCCATAATAAATATTTACACCCTGGATTGCAAACTACGCAATATCTTCTAACTCAGAATTATTGGATAATATCTCCAAAACGCACCATACGAAAAGTGTTATCCTCCTGCTACCGATGCTTTCGCGCCAAACCTCTCTCCTCTCAACCCTTAATGGGAGATTTACCGACAACTAGATTAAATCAGATCAAACCTTTTTTCAAGGTAGGTATCGACTTCGGAGGCCCTTTTCGTATCACCCTGGGGAAGACTCGAGGCGCCAAAGCTATCCATCTAGAGTTAGCCACAGATCTTTCTACTGATGCATTTCTCGGCGCCCTCCGCCGATTTTTAGCACGTCGCGGTTGGTGTATGGATATCTATACGGACTGCGGAACTAACTTCGTCGGCGCGTCGAAACAAATTTCAGACACTTGGAAATAGATTTGCAGCCAAGAAAACATTAAGTCGCATTTTAACCCCCGAGCTGCTCCTAATTTCGGTGGTATTTCCGAGGCAGGTATTAAATCTGTCAAGGGTCACCTGGTGCGAGTAGTGGGGGAAAAAATTCTCACATATGAAGTGCTTGTGTCCATAGAAAGTGTTCTTAATTCGCGCCCGTTATGCCCAATATGCTCTGATCCTAACGATCTCAATATGTTAACCGCCGGACATTTTCTTAATCTCGAACCTTTAAACGCGTTTCCTGAACCTAATCTGTCGGATATTAAATTAAATACACTTTCTCGGTGGCAATTAACGCAGCGCTTGCACCAAGATTTGTGGCGACGCTGGCATACGGAGTACTTACATACTTTAATGCAATGAAGTAAGTGGTACGATCCGGCTTTTCCAATCGAAAACAATACTCTTGTTAAAGAAGATATTTTACCCCCACTTAAGTCGAAGCTAGGACGTATAATCCAAACACACCCCGGTCGTGATGGCGTGGTTAGGGTTGTAACCATTAAAACCGCAACGGGTACCATAAAAAGACCTGTGTCAAAGGTTTGTCCTTTGCCGCAGTGTTAAACCCTTTTTCTTGTCTCTTCCTTTTTTTATTTTTTTTTTAATTACGTTAATTTAATTCTTAGTATATATATTAATTTCAAACGTGGTGCTAAAATGTACCATTTTGGTGGGCGGTATATATCGCCCCGATAAGGGATTTATGAATTGTGCAAACTCCTTTTTTAAATTACTATACATATATTAATTTATTTCGCGGTTTTTTCGCGCTCAAAAATTGACGACTCTTTTTCCGTGCGGCCGAAGACAAAGGTCAAAACTTTTAAATCGATCCACACGCATCGCGGACAATTCCAAAGTGTAAAGCAATTAAAAAGTGCCGGTACGTGTAAAACCCGCGGGTGCAGAGAACCAGCAACCCCCTTCAAGGGATCAAGGTAGGCCGCACCCTTTCGGAGTCGTCATTATATCGTCGATCTCGAAACTTTATTAAAGGGAAAATCAAAAAATAGCAACCAGCAAAAATACAGTCCACTCAGATTTTCGTACAAATTCTTTTTCTTCTTCGTTTAAATGATGGGTGCGTAGCTGCGCCAATCAAGAGGTTGGGAATTTAAATTGAAAACATTATTTACTTCTTTTTCGTTATAATTTGTGTCAAATAGTTTTGTAACCGTAGTTAGTAACCGGAGTTAAAAATTCGCCTTTCTTATTTACTTTAACTAAAGCATTAGTAACCTAACTTTTTCGCATTCTTGAGATTGGAGAATAGCGCCTGTGTTTGTTAAATTACATTTTAATTTGAAAATTCTTTCAGTTCTAGGTTCGATTGAAATGCGATTTTGGATTTTTTGTTCACCTTTGTTAGAAATTTTGGGAAAAAGAGATTCATGTCCTACTTTATGTAAAGGCATTGTTTTGAAATTCGTTGTAAGTTTTTGGACTTTTAAACTATTATACATGGATAGTGATCAAGAAAATTTATACCGAGAATTCCGTCAAATTCAGTATCAAGATCGTAAACATAGACCTTATGTTTGTCGTTATCCGTGAACGGAATAATTGTGGATTCTTTAATGAAAAGTTTTTGATTTGTTATAGCTTGAATGGTAATATTTTCTGGAACTCATGTTCTGTAATTTTCAGCGGTTTTATGTTTAAAAATAGAAATATCTGCGCCTGTATCTATTAATGTTTTGAATTTTTGTGTAGCGTCAAAAATATTATATAAATTTTTTGAATTTACCGTGAGAGGGGGATTTAACAGAAGTTCTGTTCTGGAATGTTTTAGATTGGGATTCATATTGTCTAAATTCAGGGTTTGAATTTGGGAATTTGGGAAGAAAACGGCTGGAAAACTTGTTTTCCGACGAGATGAAAATAAGAACCAGGGAAACTATCGCGACCGATAAAACCCGGACCACTACGCTCGGTACGCCGTTCGCGTCTGTTGTTCCGTACTTCCGCGTCCGAAACCCCCCGTCACCAATAAAGAGAAAAAAAAACAATTAAAAATAAGACATAAACATAATTTAAAGACATAAACAAAACGGAAAAGTTATTTAGGAAAGTACCCAAAAATATACATTCATTCCTTAACAATGTGTGACCCATGAATTTGCTTAATTGCTCCATATAGTTATTTGAAAACTGAAGAAATTGAGTGAGGGTAGCTAAATGCTTTCGAAGTTTTGTTGCTGTTATGTTGGTACCTTTCTCCAGTTGGTATTTCTTCCCATATTTGTGAATAATTTTAGTTCTATCAACAAACAAACCCTCGACCAGTTGTATGAAACACAAAATCACTTTCAATTGCAAAGTTATCTTTAGTTTGCAAAATATATTCGAAATGCCTTTTCATTATTGATGAGAATAATATCGGTACCTCTCTCCCACGCTTACCTGTTATAACTAAACGACTGCAGGTTTTTAATAAAATCTTTTCTGATTACGTTAAACATTTTTCAAATTCGTTATTGGAATCACTTTCTAAATTAATTTATTTAAAAGTTTGAATTTTTAGCTGAGCTACCTTAGCTGGTCGCCTTCTGTTAAGAAGAATAACTTGGGTATAATATATGAATATATGAATATATATGGGTATAAATTATAGTCTTTAAAATCTGTGTTCATTTGATTTCAAATTGTTAAATGATTCCTCTGCAGCATTTTGCAAAAAATGTTAAATCTCTTTAGGTCGCTAGTAAGAGGCAATATTCTTCTTTGTTCTATTTACATTCATTTAAATTAGTACATGCTTGCACAGAAACTTCATTACACCGTTGAGTTTCTATTAGATTCATTAATATTTTAAGATCTTTTCGCTGGTCGTGGGTCGGTGTGTTGAACGAGATTAATATATGTGAGGTCACAACATTTTTTTATGTGTTCCAAAATTAATAGCCAAAGTTCGGGATTCATAATTTTCTGTTTGCGTTTTATATTTTGCAATTTTATTAACTCCAGATAATATTAGTTTAAAGTGCTTTTGGCGGAGAATATCTATAAGATTCTGAACGTCGAAATTCTCTTTTCTTGCACACCGCAAAAGTTTTGCAAGTCTTGGCATATTTTGTGTTACCAAGTCAATACTAGCTTTACTTTGACAACCTTTTATATAGGAAAATGCATATTGACAAATTAAAGTATCTTTTTTTCACTTATGCCGTATGCGCGCATTGGTGTGCCTATAAAAAACTTTTTTTATAGTAACCTAAATAATATTTACAGGGAAGATACTCGTCTGAAGTAGAAAATTTTTCAGAAATTTTTAATCTCGTGACAGGTCTGACTACAGTATCTGTCATATTTCTGATAAAATTTCCCTTTTTTTAAGTTTGATAAAGACAGTCGCCTTTCCTTTGAATTAACGTGATGACAAAGTAGTCTGACTACCTCAATAGAAACGGTACATACATCTCACGAAAATCCAATTTTTAACATTCCCTTTACAGAAAGAATATTGAATATTTATAAAAATCAAATAATTGTAACCGAAGGAGATATTAATCGAATCCAATGTCAATTTTCAAATATTTTCAATAACACTAGAATTTTAGTAGTATTTCCAAAACTTGAGCCTATCCCACAGATAATTAAATTCTTAAAGGAATTTATAGACTCCAAAAGTCTTTACGGACTTTATTTTGGAACCGAAAAACTAGCTCAAACCTTTACTGTAACACTAGAAAAAATATTTCTAAATTCTTCCTACAGGTTTGTTCAATGTTCAAATTTCTTAGAGGATATTGAATCCCAGGACGAACAACAGGAAAAATTAAAAATTTACCACACCACAAAAACTTGCCATAGGGGCATCTCTGAAATGAAAATAGCATTGACCACTAGATTCTATTGGCCTAAAATGACCGACGATATCGAGCGGTTTGTTAATATTTTTGATACTTGCCAGAAAAACAAATACGACAGAAATTCCGCTGTCATTAAATTTAGTCTAACACCTATGACATCTAAACCATTCGAACAAATTCATATTGACTCTTTTAAAGTCGACAACCAAATATTTTTAACCATTCTTGACGCCTTTTCTAGATAGCGTATTCTCTTAATAGTCTGACAGGAACAGCTGTCATTGATTGAATCCTAACTTTTGTATCACACCATGGTTTACCTTAAAAATCACGTCAGACCGTGGAACGGAGTTTAAAAATAAAGACATAGAGGACTTTTGTAAATGGTATAAAATTGAGTTGCATTATACCACTTCAAAGAACAGTAACTCTAACTCTCCCGTGGAACGTTTTCATTCTTCTATAATTGAAGCATATCGATGTCTTAAAGAGGAGCATAAACAATACAACCCGGAACAAATCGTAAAACGCGCTTTATTAGGATATAATAACTCCATACACAGTGTTACGAAATTTACGCCTTTTGAAATAATCAAAGGTCATATAAATGACACAAATCCTTTTGACATTAGTGACCAGGTGATAATTTCGGACTATGTTCAAAAACACAAAGAGAGTTCGAAAAAGGTTTACCAATCAATTTCGGAAAATAATCAAAAAACAAAAGAAAAAATAATTGATAAAAGAAACAAAGAACACGAGGACCCCCTGAATTTCGATATTGACTGTTAACATAGGAATACGAATAAAATAATCATATTTGGAACAAATATTTAAGATTTGACCTGCCAGCAAAACCACAATCTAAAAATAGACATTTTTTATCGATTTTTACTCTCGCCTTCTGTTAAGAAGAATAACTTGGGTATAATATATGAATATATGAATATATATGGGTATAAATTATAGTCTTTAAAATCTGTGTTCATTTGATTTCAAATTGTTAAATGATTCCTCTGCAGCATTTTGCAAAAAATGTTAAATCTCTTTAGGTCGCTAGTAAGAGGCAATATTCTTCTTTGTTCTATTTACATTCATTTAAATTAGTACATGCTTGCACAGAAACTTCATTACACCGTTGAGTTTCTATTAGATTCATTAATATTTTAAGATCTTTTCGCTGGTCGTGGGTCGGTGTGTTGAACGAGATTAATATATGTGAGGTCACAACATTTTTTTATGTGTTCCAAAATTAATAGCCAAAGTTCGGGATTCATAATTTTCTGTTTGCGTTTTATATTTTGCAATTTTATTAACTCCAGATAATATTAGTTTAAAGTGCTTTTGGCGGAGAATATCTATAAGATTCTGAACGTCGAAATTCTCTTTTCTTGCACACCGCAAAAGTTTTGCAAGTCTTGGCATATTTTGTGTTACCAAGTCAATACTAGCTTTACTTTGACAACCTTTTATATAGGAAAATGCATATTGACAAATTAAAGTATCTTTTTTTCACTTATGCCGTATGCGCGCATTGGTGTGCCTATAAAAAACTTTTTTTATAGTAACCTAAATAATATTTACAGGGAAGATACTCGTCTGAAGTAGAAAATTTTTCAGAAATTTTTAATCTCGTGACAGGTCTGACTACAGTATCTGTCATATTTCTGATAAAATTTCCCTTTTTTTAAGTTTGATAAAGACAGTCGCCTTTCCTTTGAATTAACGTGATGACAAAGTAGTCTGACTACCTCAATAGAAACGGTACATACATCTCACGAAAATCCAATTTTTAACATTCCCTTTACAGAAAGAATATTGAATATTTATAAAAATCAAATAATTGTAACCGAAGGAGATATTAATCGAATCCAATGTCAATTTTCAAATATTTTCAATAACACAAGAATTTTAGTAGTATTTCCAAAACTTGAGCCTATCCCACAGATAATTAAATTCTTAAAGGAATTTATAGACTCCAAAAGTCTTTACGGACTTTATTTTGGAACCGAAAAACTAGCTCAAACCTTTACTGTAACACTAGAAAAAATATTTCTAAATTCTTCCTACAGGTTTGTTCAATGTTCAAATTTCTTAGAGGATATTGAATCCCAGGACGAACAACAGGAAAAATTAAAAATTTACCACACCACAAAAACTTGCCATAGGGGCATCTCTGAAATGAAAATAGCATTGACCACTAGATTCTATTGGCCTAAAATGACCGACGATATCGAGCGGTTTGTTAATATTTTTGATACTTGCCAGAAAAACAAATACGACAGAAATTCCGCTGTCATTAAATTTAGTCTAACACCTATGACATCTAAACCATTCGAACAAATTCATATTGACTCTTTTAAAGTCGACAACCAAATATTTTTAACCATTCTTGACGCCTTTTCTAGATAGCGTATTCTCTTAATAGTCTGACAGGAACAGCTGTCATTGATTGAATCCTAACTTTTGTATCACACCATGGTTTACCTTAAAAATCACGTCAGACCGTGGAACGGAGTTTAAAAATAAAGACATAGAGGACTTTTGTAAATGGTATAAAATTGAGTTGCATTATACCACTTCAAAGAACAGTAACTCTAACTCTCCCGTGGAACGTTTTCATTCTTCTATAATTGAAGCATATCGATGTCTTAAAGAGGAGCATAAACAATACAACCCGGAACAAATCGTAAAACGCGCTTTATTAGGATATAATAACTCCATACACAGTGTTACGAAATTTACGCCTTTTGAAATAATCAAAGGTCATATAAATGACACAAATCCTTTTGACATTAGTGACCAGGTGATAATTTCGGACTATGTTCAAAAACACAAAGAGAGTTCGAAAAAGGTTTACCAATCAATTTCGGAAAATAATCAAAAAACAAAAGAAAAAATAATTGATAAAAGAAACAAAGAACACGAGGACCCCCTGAATTTCGATATTGACTGTTAACATAGGAATACGAATAAAATAATCATATTTGGAACAAATATTTAAGATTTGACCTGCCAGCAAAACCACAATCTAAAAATAGACATTTTTTATCGATTTTTACTCTCGCCTTCGGTACGTAGTGTGCGGGTTTTAAGGAACTTTGTTTTGCTTTTTAAGTTAGTTCTTCTTCGGTTGCGTATTGAAACGTATATTATTTTCGATGCTTAATAAAACATTTGTAAATTATTCGACGGGTTGTTTTTATTAACAGGTTATCGGCCCAGTCATGGGAAAAGTTTATTATTGAGCAGCCTGTCGGTTTTTTTTGTGTTCGCGTTAAAGTCGTGGACAATAAGTTTTGTTTATTTTCCCCTATATACGTTCGAGTCGTATTATTAAAATAAACAATAGCGATGGCGTCAAGTGCTGTTAAACTCGATTCCTGCAATATTGCCAAGTTTGATGGATCTAATTTTCAACTTTGGAAATTCAATGTGACTATTTTATTTAAGGCAGAGAATTTGCTTCCAATCTGAATGGAACAGTCGCAGAGCCTACAGACCAAACCAGCAATGATTGGAAAGAATGGGATGCGAAGAACTCAAAGGCGCAAGTTGTTTTGCTATCAACAATATGTCAAGATCAAATATAACATTTGATAAATTGTGATAATGTAGCTGAGATGTGGTCAAGATTGATCACAATACATGAGCAAAAAACAGAAATTTCCAGAGAATTACTTTGGCAAAAGTTTTAGGAGTATAAAATGCTTGAAAAAGGGAAAATTGCTGATCATATATCTACAATAGAGCTGTTAGTTAGACAACTAAAGGACGTAAAAGAAACGATTAGCAATAGTGCAATTTGTTCCAAAGTAATTAATAGTTTGCCACCAGGATTTAATGCCTTTCGCACTGCCTGGGACTCAGTGGCAAGTGACCAGCAAACATTTCAAAATTTGGCAGCGAGGCTGCTTAAAGAGGAGACTAGGATGAATAATGATGAATCAGAAATATCTCGTCTAGCTTTGCAGGTAGAAGCTTTACAGAGTAAATTGGAAGCCACCAATAAGAAGAAAACATATACAGGATTTGAAGAAGAAAACTACCTTCAATTACTGCAAACAAAAAGGGCATTGGGTGAGAGAATGCAGGAAAAGGATACAAGACTTTAAAAATAAGACATTGCGAAACAATTCATTTAGTTCATCAGCTTACATTTGCGACATTGCCATGTACCTATCAAATACCAATGCAAATAAAAATGACTGGATATGTGACTCAGTGGCAAGCCTCCACATGACTGGAGAAAAAGGATGGTTTTCCAGATTAGAACCACTCAGTGAACCAATGTTTGTAAGAATCGCGAATAATAAGTTGATCCCTGCGGAAGGTAAAGGTGTCATTGAAGTGCCCGCCCTTGTGCAAGGTCAGTGGTATGACCGTACTATCAATAATGCTCTTTACATCCCAGAACTGAGTCACAACTTATTTTCAGTGGGAGCTATGACAGATAGAAATGTTACATATCGCTCTTACAAAAATTCATGTGAATTTCTAGAGCCCAGTGGAAAAGTGTCATGTATCGGAGTATGAATAAAAACTTTGCAGCAAATGTTTAAAATAACTGTAAATTTAATAGTAATAAGTTACAGTTTGTTGGGCTTGAGATCGGACAAGATCTTAAAGCAGGTACAATTGCTATTCTTCAACAAATGTATATTGAAAAATTGCTTAATAGGTTTAATATGACTAATGCCAATCCGTTAAAGATACCTGCAGAACCTAATACTCCCTTGTCTGCAGGAAATAATTTGAATTTTAATAAATCTATACCTTATCGCGAGGCAGTAGGTTCTTTAATTTTCTTAGCTACAACAAGTCGTCCAGACATTACATATGCAGTTAATCAGGTCAGCAGATTCTTTAATAATTGTAATAATGAACATTGGCATGCAGTCAAAAGAATTTTTAGATATTTAAAATATACTGTACATTTTAAAATTATGTATCGAAAAACTTTACAGATTGAGGTTATAGGTTATACCGATGCTGATTATGCAGGTTGTGTGGGTACTAGAAAATCCACCAGTGGTTATGTATTTATACTGGCTGATGGTCCTATTGCTTGGAAGAGCCAAAAACAAAACGGAGTTGCGCAATCAACCACAGAGGCTGAATATTTGTCTTTGGCTCTTGGTGTTAGAGAAGCTTTGTGGCTGAAACATTTCCTGAAGGAACTTGAAGTTAATGTCTCAACTGTTAAAATCTTTGTTGATAATCAATCAGCCATTAAGCTAACTCAAGCACAGCAATTTTATAGTAGAACCAAGCACATCGATATTAAGGTTCATTTTGTTAGAGATGAATGTGAAAACAAAAATATTTCTGTAAGCTATGCAAATTCAAGTAATCAGTTAGCTGATTTGTTTACCAAAGCTCTTTCAAAGACAGTTTTTGACAATTTGTTGAGTAAGTTAAATTTGGTAATGTATTTTTTTTGTGTTGTAAAAGCGTGGGTAAAATCTTAAATAAGTGGGAGTGTTAACATGTACGAATAAAATAATCATATTTGGAACAAATATTTAAGATTTGACCTGCCAGCAAAACCACAATCTAAAAATAGACATTTTTTATCGATTTTTACTCTCGCCTTCGGTACGTAGTGTGCGGGTTTTAAGGAACTTTGTTTTGCTTTTTAAGTTAGTTCTTCTTCGGTTGCGTATTGAAACGTATATTATTTTCGATGCTTAATAAAACGTCTACCGGTCTACATTCGTACTAAGTTACGTAATAAAGCTTTACCTAAATTTAAGAAAACTACTCTAAAAAATCAAACAACCTATAAAATTAAAACCAATTCGGGAACGTATCATAAAAATTCTGCCAAACGACCAAAATCTAAGCAAAAATTAAACTCGCAAGAAAATGAACCTCCCGAGGATCCTAGTGGCATCGGCGTTAGCAACCCTAGCCCTTCGACGAGTAAATAGTGAAGATATCAAACTAATTTCCTTGTAAACTTTAAACTCTCAAATATCTTTATCGAAACGGCTGATTGATAATTATAACTTAACGATTTCGACTCTGTTTTGTAATCAGAACCAACTAGAGAAAGCAATGTATATATTAAAGGCATCTGTTGACAACACGATCAATAATCTCCAGTTATATATAACCTTTCAAAGTGTTTTATTCCAAATTATACTTGACTGTCAAAACCTGATAAATTTTCTGGATAATTTAGAGAACGCAATTGTGTTTGCACACACTAATGCTTTACACAATTCAATAGTTTCTGTTTTGGAAATTCAGAAAATGATCGATTATTTAAAATCAATTTATGATATAAACGAATTGCCAAAATTTAATAACACGTTATCTTATTACCGATTTTTAGGGACTCAAGTAACATTTATAGATAGTAAAATAATTTTTGCTATTCACTTCCCTATTTTAAGGCTTAAATATTTTTCTTTCCATCACCTGTTTCCTGTTATCCAAAATAACACGATAATTATTCCAAAATACCCCTATGTCGCACGAGAAAAAGAAGATATGCATTTCAAAGAGCATACTTTCTACTGCCATGAAAACTACAACTCGAAGGATAAATGCACGATTCAATTGCTTGAAAATCAGCCTATAAGCAACTGTCGAAAATACCATATCGAATTATTACAACCTCTTGCAGAGCCAGTAACGCAAGAAAAAGTGCTTGTCTTATCTGTTAAAAATACATTGGTATTTGCTAAGTGTAAAATTGATCGATACCTTAAGATCGATATTCCAACACTTATTAAAATTCCAGCTGCTTGCCAAATTACCTTGGGCAAGAAAAATTATTACAACAATGTCAAAATTATGAAAGGAAAGTCTGCTTTCACCTGAAGTCTATATAGAAGAATTGAAACCAATTATGTCACACAGATTAGCGAACATCAGTCAAATTAACTTGCAAGACAGATAACAAATCAACTACAACCGATTGAAGAAATTGGCCAGCCTATGTCTACAAGTTTAATAACTAATATTATTGTTATTATATTTTTTCTAGCGGTCATTGCAGCCCTAATGATCATTTTTAGAAAGAAACTTCTACCGAAATGTCAACATAATCAATCCGAACCTAATAAATCCAATCAGCCGGAGCAAACTTATTCCATTATGTTTGCTTCTTGAGGAGGGAGGAGTTATGTACAATGATTTCTACGTAATAGGGATAGGCCACCGTGAGATCTACGATGTCAGCATTTGGCCACGATGGTACTAAGAAGAGACCGTGAGATTCACATTGTCAGCTTTTCGGATACGAACCTATAAAGTCTTAATTTTAAGTAATATGATTATTCTTGTTGTAACTGTTGCTGCAGACATTCTTAATTTTCGATTGTATTTTGAAAATAAAGTTTTTAAAAAGTCACCTCGTCTTCGCTCGAATATAATTCCCTTTTCCGAAACATCACTATCTATTGATTCTGTTAAAACGTCTTTTTCAATTTTTAAAATATTACTTGAAATAAAAACCAATGAAACTACTTAAATGTTCAAAATGCGGGAGAGCGTTTTTAAAAACATTTATTACACGGAAAGCGAAATAAAGTTTTATTCGAACTGGCCGTTACAAAGGTTGGAATAATTTAGAGCGTATTTTACAATATTACAATCGAATATATAGGGCTTTTAATGCGGTGTCAGCGATGCGTTATCTTCACTTAGCTTTGGGCTTCGTCTGCAGTTTGGGACATATAACTAACTTTATGTTTCAGTTTATTTTTCAAAAAAAATTTAAGAGCTTCCGTACTTAATGTGTTTACGTCAATATCGTCGTTATAATTCTTTTAAAAATTCAGCAAAACAATTTTTTACGTGAGCCAGTGATATTATTCGTCGATTTTCGATGACTTGCCGTTGAATGTAATTGATCAATTTTTCTCGGACACTCGCGTCTGAAAGCCCAATCTTTTGTTTTTTGGTGGATTTTGTTTATGTTGATACTTTGCAGAATACTGTAGGCTACAACAGTTAAGATATGATATGGTACTATCATCAAGACAAATTTTTATTTGCTTGAATTTTTTGCAAGATATCAATGTCAGCTAATTGGGTAGCAATAAACTTGCACTGCAATCAAAATCTGCTTCTTCATCCTTATTGCGCAGATCTTCAGCACTACCTTCGCCAAAACTAATGTCATAGTTTCGTGAACTTCCGTCACAATATCTGTAAAAGATAACGTAATGATTGATTATACAATGAAATAATGTTAAAAATATAAGTTTGTATCATTAATAAGCTTTATATAATAATTTACTCATGCAATTAATCAAATTTACATTTATTCATTCTTGTACGCGCTTGTTCTACGAAAACCCAAGCTGGTAGAGGCAGTTCAATCTGGCACAGCAGTCAGGGCACCACCAGAAACTTTTTAACAATAGTGTACACAGACACGCCTGATACGTTCTCTTGCCTCCCAGGTTAAAAATTTTACAGTAATTTTACTTAAACATTTATCAATCTACGAAAAATTATAAAACATCAAAATAGAGTCCAAAAATAGTTTTTTTTTTAATATTAAATACTGACAGATTTGTCCCACATACGGATTCACTGTACACTGTACTCTCTGCTTGTATCCATCACAGATACAGGCAGTGTCAAATACATTAATTGATCGGTCCTTCAGGCTCACAAACGAGAAGAACAGAGATGAAGAACTGAAGAAAATTAGTACCTGTCTTTGGCAAAACGCAAGGCAATCAGTAAACAACAGCAGCCGCAGCAGAGAGTACAGAACGAGACCCAACGAAGATCGATCGCTGGCCTGCCATACAAAGGGGTTACTGACAAAATCGGTCGAATATTACGGAAACACGACATATCAACGGCATACAAACCAGATCATACCATCGGAGCAATACTAAGAAACCCAATACAAAAAAATGCTCTGGAAAAGCAAGGAGTATATAGTGTAGCATGCGGATCGTGCAGCCTGACGTATGTGGGACACACCAACAGAAGGATTTCAGCCAGGTTCGAGGAGCATCGTTTAGCCATAAGAAACAAACAACATCTGCTTTGTTTCAGTACCAACACAAGACAGGCCACAAAATTGATTTCGGTACTTGCAAAAAAAAGCTAATATTTCTGATTTTAGGACTAGCATTATACTAAAGGCCATCGAGAAAGAAAAGTCCGGACACCTACGATAAAAGCACAGTGGAAACGATATTTTTCGAAACTAACGAATGAGGCTCACCGACAAAACCAACGGTTGGAGCTGAATTGCTGGGCGAGCTGACATAATTCGAATTACTTGGAAGTTGGCTATTCTGATTTCCGTTTGCAGGTCTAGCCTTTGCATGGTGCAACATTGAATTGTGTTTAGCCTAGCAAATACTGCACTTAGCCAAATAAGTGGTCAGAATTTGATTTTGATATTCAAGCTACCATCAAAGTGAGAAAAATCTAATTTAGGGTGAAAAGGACTAAACGAACCCGGAGTCGGAGAATATGTCGTAGTTTGATTTAAATTGGGGGCAATCACGTTCTTTGAAATTAAATCGCGATTTTACCGAAATAAACATGTTCATCAAAAGTATTCAAGATAGCAGACTCAGCTTGAAGGTTAGCACCTTCGCTGGATGTCAATATATGAGCTAAAGAGCCATGAACCCTATTAAACCCTTGCCTTATATCTCTCAAATCCTCGTATCGTATTTTAAATTTAACTAAATTTTTCAGTGAGAGTCAAACACAGCGGCTTGTGCTACTGCATCCAAAGAATAAATTCTCTATAACTATAACACGCGCTTCGCGTAAAATGCTTTTAATTTTTTAGATTAATACATTTTTATGGTTTGCTATCAGCGCAAAAATGAAAAACAATGGAAAAAACGCATTTGTTTTGCAAATAGGGAAACAGATTTATCAAACTTTATTTAGACGCGAGCGAGAATAAAAACATTCACGGGGAACTATCGTTGAAATAACCATCCGCAATTACCTTATAGCAAAAAAATAGAAATCATAGTTTCGATTACCTATTATTAACAATTGCTGATGGTTTGGGCTAAATCAGAAATATTAACGCGTTAGAATGTCTAAGGTTTTGCGGGACTATTTCAGTTAGCATTTATCGCAATGCGCGAGTACTAAGTCAAAATCAAAAAATCGAAATAATTTTGCGTTGGCAAAACAAATACCCAGTAAGTCCAAAGAAAATACCGAGAGTATTAACTTATTTCGAATTTATTTTCAAGAAATAATTTACCTCATCAAAAAAGAAAAACTCTTACTATTGGCTAATCCGGGTCGCAAGTGGCCATATGTTACTAAATGGACTGATTTTTGGCTGGTCAGCCTCATAACGATTAAGAGGAGTTGAAAAAAAATCAATTATATAATATTCAGGAGCTGATACTGCATGTGAACTTAAAAGCGCGAATCTTGCAAATATTTTAAGAAACGCATCATATTACAGCTCTCATGGGAATATAACTCCTCCCGCGCTAGATGAAAGCACATCCTTAAGGTGTGGTTTCACTTAAAAATCAATATTATTATAAGCTTAATTATTATCTTTAATAGTAACTGGTTCCCTATTTTTTTTTACAATACAATGTTTATAAAGTAGGTAAAATAAGAAAGCAATAATTAATAGAGACATTAAAATAGTCCATAGGCTTGTTCTATTAACGTAGACGTCCGAAGATATAGCTTGAAGGTTTTCCATCTGACTCTTCAGTCTGGCCTGGATTTCGTCCGTAGTCTTGAGTTTAACAGCATTTGGATCAATCGCTGATGGACTGAATATTGGTGGATGTTCAGTAATCTTAGTCCATGTTAATGAAGACAAATTAACTTCTGAAAACAATAGGTTTATTGATTTGTAGGTTTCGAAGGTCGTCGATTTAATTTGGACTTTGCAGGTACTTCTAGCAGGTAGGAACCCGAAAGTGGAATATGATCGTCTTGATCTTGACATGTTGATTTGGCAATTTAAGATATTTTGAGAATCACCAATTTATCAGAATTTAAACGAGTGCTTAGTTCTTTAATTTTTGCAAGAATTCATTTGGATCGACATTATGAAGGACATTAATTTTTGAAAATGTTGTCGCTATTTCGATTTTATCCAGAACACTATAAATTGATTGCTAAAGAAGGGTTATTTAATTAATAAACCTGAATATTCAATGATATTCTATAAATTCTGTGTTTTCTAGTTCTATCCGCTTAGTTATTTCTTCAATTTGTAAAACAGGAGATTTAAGTACCACTTAATTGTGAGTAATGTTAGATATTAATGTGTTATATTTATTGATTGTTTGATCTAACAGGGAAATTCGATTTATAGCATCAATTTTAGGTTTATTTTGATTATCTTGCAAATGCTTAATTTTAGCATTAATTATTTCGGCATCGGTTTGGTCTAAATTTCCTGATATACATTATATCAACGAACCTAAAGGGCTAAATAAGCCTTTTTTCGATCTTTTTTTTTCAGTAAAAGGATGTATTTAATCGATAAAATTTTCATTAACGTTTTCTACAGTAAGCAGTGGTATAAGAGAATTACACTATTCTTGATAGTAGTTACTATTATTATTTAGATGTAAAGTTAGTAACTTTGTTTGAGTTTTAAGTAAAGCAAATTCGTTTATTAGTGGTAGCAAATCAAAAGTTTGGACAAAAGGACCAAAGGTTAGAGATTATTTTGGATGTTTTTAGTTTAAAAGGAAGGATCCCTAGGTAGTTATTTAGGATGCTGAATTTCACGTTGGTTGCTTCGATGGTGCAGAACCATCTGTAAAAATTGGCATTATTTTACTCTCGTTAATATGAATCATTTCTTTTCTCCTATTTTTAGGGTTTTTTATTTCGATTTTTCCGTTTTCCAGAATTTCAGTTAAGGTGAAAGGACCTAAGAATTTGTTTTTTAATTTATTAGATCTTTGATCTGTCGTTTTATAAACTTGAGAAGCAATAGTTGGATTTTGAGTGATTTTCTTTAGATTAATTTTATCGATAGTTTTTTGTTTCATATTTTTAGAATTTTCGGTCACCTTATCAAAAATAATTTGGGTTTTATTTCGATGGTTATCTAAATAATCAGTGAATATGTGCGTGGTAACAAGATTCATAGGGTCACGAGAATCCATGTGTGCGTGTACAAGTTCGAATGCAGTGAAATTAGTGCTAGAATGTATTGTACTGTTGTAAGCAATAATAGCATAAGGCATTAGTTGGGTGATTTCGGCGTTTGGATCAACATTTTCCAATATTCGAAGGTGTTCGATTAAGGTAGAATGTAGACGCTCCATGAGAGAATTTGATTCGTGATGTGAAGGAGTTGTAAAATGTATTTTGATATTATGAGACCTTAAAAGACCTTGAATTACTTCATTGCGGAATTCCGATTCATTGTCTGCAATTATATATTTGGGAACTCCCAGAAATGAGAAGAATATGACAAGTTGTTCACACTGCGTTATCTAAGTAAGGAAGTGCTTGTCCAAATTTAGAGAATGTATCGATAAATATCAGGAATTTTTTGTTTCCTGCAAGAAACGTGTCGAATGGTCGACTGGGTGTCTCAGTAAGAACTAAAGATTGATCGGGTGGTTTCCTATTTTATTTGAATCGCTGACAGATTGTGCCATTGTTGATGTAATTGGTTACATCGTTTTTTAGGGATTTCCAATAGTAATTCGCGTTAAAAAAATTTATGGTTTCATCTATACCACGGTGGTTTGTTTTCCCTTCGTGTTTGTATTTACTTAATAGAATTCTCTCGTCTTCTTTGACATTATGAAGTAATTTCGTACATTCGATTAGTTGGTAAGTCCGAAAACGATTAGTCATTGCTCGTTGAAAGTACTGTGTTAATTCCTTAGAAAACAAATATATGATTTTGACTCGTTAAAGTATTGTTTCGAAAATTTACATGCGTGAACAATTTTGTTATTAATTATTTCGTCAATATTTTGTCATAATTTTTGGTTTATTAACCGCAATTTGATTTTGATTATCGGAAGCTGGTTTTATTAAGATATTTGATATTATTTTAATTTTTGGAGATTTTGGATTTTCGAGTTTATTAGTAGTTTCAGAAACAACTTCGGGTGGAACTTCATGGGGTTCGAAACTTTCATCAAGAAATTTGGTAATTTCCTGATCGATATCTCCGGGAAAGTTAATTAGAGAGTCAATTCAATTGCATTAAGCTGAATTCGAGAAAGTGCGTCCGCGGTAGTATTTTGCTTTCCTTTTTTATATAGTATTTCATAGTGGTATTCTTCAAAGTGCGCGAGGCATAAGTAATGGGTTGATCGTTTGGAGGAGTACCTTGCGACAATACGGCACCAACGGCTACATTTGTCGCGTCTCTCTTAAGAACAAATGGCTTGTCAAAATCGGGATATTTTAAAATTGGAGCATTGTTCAAAATGGTTTTTAAATGATTGAATGACCTTGAAACTTCTTACGAGTGAAAAACTTTTGAACCCTTATTTAAGCACAAGGTGAGGGATTTAGTGATTTGAGCAAAGTTTTTAATGAAGCGTCGGTAATAACCAGCTAACCCAAAGAATGATTTTATTTCTTTTTGCGATTTCGGAATTGGAAAATTTTTGACTGCAATGACTTTATCGGGTGTAGGTTTAACACCTTCACGTGTGATCTTATGGCCTAGGTACGCAACTTCTTTGTGAACGAATTCACATTTATCTAGTTGATGATTATGTTGTTTAGTTTGATTATGTGCAACATTGTTTTGGCAATATAAGGGTAAAATTGCAGATCCAGTTTGTAAATAAAAATCTTTCAAATTCATACTAGCACCAACATGTGTCAGGAAATCTATACCTAAAAGACCGTCAAACTTTGATGAAAAGCAATTTATGATTTCCTGAACATTTAAAAGAGTTTAATATCGGTTGATTCACGCTTTCGTTATGATACGACGTAGCGTGGGCTGATCGTACTAGAAACAATTCAGTTGTTATCGTGATGGGAGAAAATATTTTGGTTGCCAAATGGAGGTCTAAAATTATATTAAGGCCTAAATTGGGTCGGTTTTGATTGTTAAAAATAGGTCTCTCTTGGGTGTTATTATTGTTTCGCCGCCATTGACTAAAGCCTAAAGATTGATTATTACCCGCAAAGTTTAATGGTGTTGGAAAATTTGGTCGTATTTGGGTTGATAGAAAGTGCGTATTTTTATTGTATTATTATTATTGTTGCGGCATAAAGTTTTGTCTATTAGCATTAGCAGAATAATGCAAACTGGTTTGAGGTTCTTGATTTAAAGTAATATTTGGAGTTGTCTTTGTACCGAAATTACTACAATTTTTATAATCTACGAAATTTTCTTCATCAAGAGCGAAGCTCGTTGCTTCTTCCAAAGACTGTGGATTTTTTAACCTATCCACTAATTGCATGTGGTAACTTACACCATTAATAAAGATTTTTAAACTGTACCATCATATTCGGTAATTTTTAATTTTTGTAACTCTCTAGAATCATCAGACCTGTTAATTTTTGAAAATAATGAACTCCGAAACTTTGTGGATTTTCGTTTTTTCCGGTTTCATAGTTATAATATCTTGCACTACACAATCTATCGATCTTTTATCCGAAAAGGTTAAAATGGTTGCCTGTTTAATAAGATTCCAAACGTGTAGTTCTAATCGAGATGCAATAAGATCCGCGGCTCTAGCGACTAATTTGTTTAAAATAGTATGGAATAAATAAACGTTGGGATTGGGATTAGTACTATTTTTATGATTATTGTAAAATTTTAACAAGAATTTATGAAGCGATTTATTTGTCTTGGATTTCCATCGAATAGCGGAATATTGTCGGCCTGATATTATATCAAGGAGTAGTTTGGGTTTGATTCAGTCATTTCTAAACCGTTTATATCGTTATCAGATAAATTAGGGTTGTTATTTAAATCACTTAAAGTAATATTACTAAGTTCTAAAATTAGGGTATCCGTTTTTATTTATAAAAAACAGAGAACATATAATATGACAATCTGCGGGAAATTGAAAGTAAATTTTGCACTTACAGTATTGCTGTTGCTGTTTTCATTCCTAAAGTAGACAGAATAGAACGAGCGATGTTGTCTCCTCCCTGAAAACTACCAATGAAGTTCAGGACGATGCTTGTTCCTGTTGTTCGCGCTAATAGGACTCCGTACATTGTTCCTGTTCCCTACCCAGTGAGATGCACTTGCTTTCACTTGCGTGTTCGAATTTGCTATAAACCGTTGAAACGATGACGGACCGATATGCTCGATGCACAAGAATTATTCGATGGCAAATCCTACCGACTGCGCCAGTTTGGTTTCCGAAATTAAAAATTTCGTTTTTAAAAAACAATTTTATTGACAAGCGAGCTAAGATACATCTGCTTCAAAAATTATCTTACGTGCTGATACTGCATGTGAACTTAAAAGCGCGAATCTTGCAAACGCTGTGAGAAACGCATTATATTACAACTCTCATGGGAATATAACTTTCGCAGCTGCTGTACTATTTGCTACGTTGTTTGTATTACGAATTTTATATATATTATTTTATACAGATTTATATATACGAGGCTGCCCAATATTGAACATTAATGTTCTGATGATGCATGAGAACTTAAGCGCGCGAATCTTGCAAAACTTGCGAGAAATATGTTACATTGCAAGTTTTTTGGAAATGTAATTTATCTATGGATGTGATAGATTTAGTAGATTTCTAACTTCTAACCAGAAAACAGATTAACCCATTGGTGAAACCAGATTTATTAGATTGCTTAATAGTATCGTTGGACCAAAATTACTGTGAATTTAATGGACATATTTGCATCTCTAAAGAAGGTTTGATTATGGGAAACCCACTTACTCCTTTGTTAGCCGAAATATTCATGGATAATTTGGAAAATATCATACTAGAACATCCTTTAAGTAAAAGTTTTCTATTGTGGTATAGATATGTGGATGATGTCTTTGCTTGCTTTGTTGGAACGGACTGACAATTGAATTCTTTTTTAAATTACATTAACTCATTACATAATCGCATAAAATTCACCATCGAGATCGAACAAGATAACTCTATTAATGTTTTCGATTAACTATTACGAAAACGCCAAACAAATTAGATTTTTCCATTTATCATAAATATTCACACACGGACAGTCATACATAACAGCTC
Organism: Cylas formicarius; assembly: GCF_029955315.1. Lineage (NCBI taxonomy): Eukaryota > Metazoa > Arthropoda > Insecta > Coleoptera > Brentidae > Cylas > Cylas formicarius. The sequence goes on along the minus strand of NW_026844225.1, from coordinate 4,338,497 downwards.
AAATCACCCTTATACACAAAATGGTTGCATTTCACTCTTTTATACACAGATTTCTTAATACGCCACTCTCAACAGAAAATTACAACAAAGAACTTAATGTCATTAAACAAATTGCACTGAACAACAACTACAATCCGTCCATTATAGATAAAATTATAAATAAAAAACAAATCCACAACAGTAAACTCTATTTATCCAAAACCTAATACAGAACACCAACAATTTAAAACAATTACACACATAGGAGAACCTAGCGAAAAAGTTTCAAAATGCGGTTTAAAATAGGTTTCAGAACTAACAACACAATAAGAAAATTTTTGAGAAACAATAAAACGAAATGTCCAAAATCTCAAAAATCAGGTGTCTCCAGATTGAAATACGGATCTTGTCCTAAAATTAATATTGGACAAACAGGCGGATCCTTCGTTGCAGGCTAGATTTACCCCAAATCAGAAAATTGCTTTTAGTTAAATACCTAAGTTTAATCCAGTAGTATTAAGTAACATAATTTTAACAGGTACAAATAATAGGAGTATATACAACTATAAAAGGGATAGTAATTAGTTTCATCTCCTCTATATTCCACGTCTCGTCTTTATTTCTCGTCCATCTAAACACAAATGGTGCATGCGCCAGTAAAACACTAAAAAAATAAGAAAAGCATGTTTATAAGTCAGTTTTAGGCATACTGTCGGTACTCAACTAGAGTACAATTTTTGCAACTTGCACTTACCTCAAATTCAGTCAGGTGTTTATAATGATTGGTTATGTTAAATTTCACCGGCGACATTGAGGTTTCCAATCCAAATTGCTGACATATTTAACATTACGCTTGCAAGCAAATTTAAATTAATACTTGCGATACGTTGTCCCGGAATCCCAATTTAATTCTTACTTATCTCAGCTACAATGTGAACAAACGCAATTAAGGTTTGAACTTTCAAAGTCGAAGCACTCTCTTGTAAAGTAATAGAAAGCAGGCCTTTTATTTCTGGGCATTATAAATGGCCCTATCAAAATAACAAACACTAGTTTGTTCGGACAGCCAGCGACAGCATTTTCTTTTGTCAATACCTCCAAGAAGGTCGCCCAAGGTGAAAGGTGAAGTTCGTGTCTCGACGACTTTTGAAACTGAGAACCGTCCACTCCAGATTATTCTAGATAGTCATGCTGATTAACATCCACCAGAGGAAAATAGAGCAATAGCACTAAAATTTGGTATTTGTGTATGCGGCCGCCTTATGTAAGGATTGAGCGCTCAAGACCGTAAAGGTGAAATGATTATTTATAACTTTATGCTTATGCTTTATATAACACCACACTCGTACTTTTGGTTTTTCCATTTTTTCTTTTGGAGACTTTGTTTAATAACAATAGACGCTTGCTATTAACTTAAGGCCTAGACCTTTTTTTGTAGCTAATACTCCTCCTTTCCCGTTTTGTGATAATCAGTTCCTCACTATTCGAGGAGGTACGTCCGGTGAAAAACGGGTGGCGCCAAAATCTCTCTAATTTTGGTTACGTTTTACCCACCCCCTCACTAACTGGGTGGCCAGGGCAGAAATAGGACGAACTCCTCAATTTTAAACAACTTTCGAGTAATGATTCACCGAGTACAATTATAGTCTGACCACCCTTAATTTAATACTTCAATACTTTTTACTTCAAGTTTTTTTTGTTAGCCAGTCGAAGTGCTAACACCTTCAAGAAACGCATTAACGAACATAAAAGAGCGTTTAAAACAATAGTCTAGATTCTAATTATGCTACACACTTAAACACGGAAAAACACATTTTTGACGACAATTTTGATATTTTATATACAGCCACAAAAAGTACAAAATTAAATTTATTGGAAGCCATGGAGATTAACAAAATAAGAGATTCAAATGTATTGCTTAACGATCAATTAGATTTAAATACCTCTTCTTTATTGAACTTAAATTCTCACAAAAACATTAATTAAGGTTTTATGGTCATTTTTCGGTATATATAGTAGTTTGTAAACAATGGTCATGTAAAAATATATAATTTCGTGAAAATTTGAACATTTAGTTCTTATTTATTTTAATAATCTATCCGTAACAGGCTTATTAACTAAGGACAGCAAAGAAGAAGCCATTAAAACCATCGACCTCTTTTTGTATTTGAATACACCGCTTACACCAAATGATCTTGAGAATGTTAAAATGTTTTACTGTAATATTATTTACAAAACTTCTGGATTCCTAATGCGTCGGTTGTTATAAAGTCGAACTTACTATTAGTTTTAAAAATTGAAGTTCGATTCAACAACAATCAACGTAGGAGGAATCCAGAAATTTTTTAAGTAGTGTTAAAATGGTTCCTACAAGGTCTGGTCCTAGATCATAGTGACCGTGGCGCCTGACCATAAGCGTCAGCTTCTGAGAACTCGAGCTAAAAAATCGAGGCTAACTTTAAGAAAAGTAGGAGTCGCAGAGTCGGAGTCTAGGATCTTTCTGGATGAGCTCTTTAAACAAGCGAAACAACTTAAGGACCTCGGCTACAGATATGTGTGCCATTGAGAGGGGAGAATATTATTTCCTAAAGATGGTGAATCCAACCCAATAACCATAAAGAATGAAGACCAGCGGAAGGATTAATTTAGTGTAGTATAATGTTTTTGCAATGGTGTCTCAGAAGAATTTTTTTTAATAACTTAAAGTTAGGTCACATCAACGTTGGGTCCTTATTGCCAAGTTTAGTTGGAGTGAAGATTTTATTAAACCATATTTTGGGAGTTTCCAAGTCCTGGCTGTGTGCGAGTGTCATTGATTTTGAAGTTCAAATTAAAGAGTGTCATATTTTTAGTGTAGATCGGTGTTCTCGCACGTTAGTGTGTGTGTATATAGAGACGCTCTGTTATTTAGTGTCAGGAACTTCAAGTTGAGGATTCCTCCAATGATTTCGAATACCTGTGGTTACTACTTACAATAGGTGAGATTAAGTTACGCTTATGAATTTTTTACCGCCCAGCTCGCTTTAATATTTTTACTGCTCTATTGTATTGTACCATTGTACGAGATTGTGAAGCTTGAAACTTATTTACTGTGTTGACTTCACTAATCGCACCGCACTTTAGAAATCCAAATTTAATTAACAAGCTCTGAAATCTTTAGGAGTTATTTAAGTTCAAAGAGTTCAAATAAAGAATTCGAGTTGGCATTGGTAGGTAATGATGGCGTATTCTGGGTCTCAGACGTTAAAGTAAATTTGAAAGATTTAACACAATTTTGTAACATAATTAAAACAAATTATTCCAAGGCTGTTTTGGTTGTTTGGTTAGTTTGAAAATGTAACTCCCTTAATTAAAAGCAAATTTTGGTTAAAAGGTATTACACAATTTATAAAAAAATATGTATATTCTTGCATGGATTGGGTATTATCCGCATTCGACCAAGCCACACCAAAGGTATTTGTTGTTTAATCTGGACCAATTTTAAATATTTCGTTTTTGGGTTGGCATGTGAATTTATATTTTTCACTGTTTGCTCGCAATTAAAATGCCATTTTCTTAGTATGAATCCACCAGAATGTAGTATTTTTCAAATATGTATGCTGAGACGAGACACCTCTTCAATAGATTCATCATTATCAATCATTATTAATTATTTCAGCCAATTCGAAAGGACGTAAGTATAGGTTCTGCATTACAAAAGAACAGAAAGTAGATCATTCTGAATTGTTAGTCCGATCATTTGGAAATCATTCATTGAAATACCGATTGTCGTCGGAACACTACAATCGAAAACTACCCGAAGTCACACAGTCAATAACAATAATATGCTTTATTTGCTCCACACTACATGTTTAACATCTTCCCATAGTACATAATAGAGATCAATTATACATGACATTACATTTAAAATTTGTGACAAACACAGCCATAATTATTAAAAAAATTTAACGACCCTCCTCAATTCAGTAATAAACTCGTCCACTGTGTACGGTGAGATCGCTCTTTACTTTAGCGGCGTAATCCCCCGCCGTTTAGGTTGACTGGCGGGTAAACAGACCCCCCCCCCAAAATGACTTCCAACGTAATCAACCGCCATCACACGTTAAAGCGCGAATTTTAAGTAATCTATACAATTTTTAATCGACTTGGGCAATAAGTTCAATCCACGTCAATCCCCGATAATCAGAATATCAAAATAAAACTGACAATAAAAGAAATTATTGCATCGCTTAAACACCTCGACGACACCTAAAAAACATTCACTATTTATATAACTAAAAGTACAATACGATTCCCTAGAAAATTGAAAAATTTTTATCACAACCAATCTATAATTAAAATAGCAAAAAGTAAAATTTTCAACAATCCATTTATATTAATTAAAATACATAAAAATTCCTTTTACATTTATTACACCAAAAGTACAAAAACTTAAACACGTTAAAACGTAAATTTAAAAAGCCACTAACTATATAATTTGTTCCATAAATACAAATTCTACCGAAACTAATTTGTAAACCAAATTAGAAAATAGTCACATTTACAACATTTTTTAACACAATTAACAAATAATTTCAATCCAATATGTATTTATAACTTACTAATATGAAATAAATGAAATATACAAATATTTACATAATACAATATATAAAATAATATAAATATAAAAAACAACAAAGTCAAACATGGCTTAAAATATTTACAATTGTTTTTTAATCCTATTACAACCTTATACAATTTTATTTTCGTTTTTTTTTTCCAATAGCAACACACGAACTACCAGCCAGTCGCGAAACAGACACATTACTTATCAATCTACTTACATAACTATAACTAAATTACTAACAACATCGCTTAAATTAGTAACGGTCCGAATAGATGCACCCCATGGTCAATTCCCACCCTGCTACTACCATCTACAGACTCTTCGTCACTATCCACCTCTACACACCAAAGCCCTCTTACGCATACTACGTTTCCCACCATGCACATGCTGATTCGGCAAAGAATCATCACCATCAACAACACGAGATGGTTCTTCGACATCACCATCATCTTCCCCACTTAATCTACGCATCTCTAAATACAATATTTATATATATATATATATATATATATATATATATATATATATATATATATATATATATATATATATATATATATATATATATATATATATATATATATATATATATATATATATATATATATATATATATATATATATATTCTCACGTATTGATTCACGGATGGAAAAATGTGATGACACTATATTCCGGGATATCATCCGTTCGCTCGTTGAACTCCGACTGGAATCCTGCATCCGACTGGGATCCTGCAAATCCTGCATCCGACTGGAATCCTGCAGACGTTTCGAAAAGGTCTCACTTGGCATCTTCAATGCTCGCGCTCCGAAAACACTTCGAACACTGTGTATATGTTTTCGGAGCGCGAACATTGAAGATGCCAAGTGAGATTTTGGCGAAACGTCAGTCGGATGCAGGATTTGCAAGATTCCAGTCGGAGTTCAACGAGCGAACGGATGATATCCCGGAATATAGTGTCATCATATATATATATATATATATATATATATATATATATATATATATATATATATATATATATTCTCACGTATTGATTCACGGATGGAAAAATGTGATGACACTATATTCCGGGATATCATCCGTTCGCTCGTTGAACTCCGACTGGAATCCTGCAAATCTTGCATCCGACTGGAATCCTGCAGACGTTTCGCCAAAATCTCACTTGGCATCTTCAATGCTCGCGCTCCGAGTGTTCGAAGTGTTTTCGGAGCGCGAGCATTGAAGATGCCAAGTGAGATTTTGGCGAAACGTCTGCAGGATTCCAGTCGGATGCAAGATTTGCAGGATTCCAGTCGGAGTTCAACGAGCGAACGGATGATATCCCGGAATATAGTGTCATCATATATATATATATATATATATATATATATATATATATATATATATATATATATATATATATATATATATATATATATATATATATATATATATATATATATAGTAATAGCCTCAACAGAAAGAAGGATGTTGAGGGTCTTAGTAGCATCTATACCTATCTTCTTAATCAGAGTCGTACTGCGAAGCATAAGCTACCAGAGTTTTTTGATACGGTCAGGTTGTAGTGGGTTGCTAAATTTGTTGCTATTAATGTTTAAAAACAGTTTCCTTTCTTTGTTTCTTTCTCCCCGTCCTAAAGGATTGTTTCTAATTACCTTTAACGTTAACTTCAATAATGTAAACATAGTTATATAAATAGTGTACAATGGGTGCATATTTGAAAGAATTCTGTTTTAAATTCCCTCCCTTGTTTGGTGTTTTACATATGTTATGGTTGGCTGTACAGTTGGTATCATTGACTGGTTTTTGGTTGTGTCTTTTTTAGGTTATTGCGAATTGTTAATAAGTTCCCGCACATTTAGTTTTCCTTCTCGACAATACGGAGTGTCATTTGTAACAAATCGGCTGGTTTTTTTTTCATCTTTAAATATTTTATCAATCCGGATATTTTATTGACCTAAAACGTTTTGTGTTAATGGGATTGTTTTGTAACGTTGTGGTGGAGGTTAATATTTTTTAGAGTTGTAAATTTTTTTTTCCATAAATTTCATCCATCGAGTGTTATGTCGATAGTTAGAACGGGTGAAACACTTTATTTTATATACCAATGTCATCTCTCTATATGTAGAGGTTGAAAGAGGCGTGTTGTGTAAGTTTTTCACTATTTTTTGGTTAGATTGTTAACTCTGATGAAGTGTTTTTTTTGTTCTCTATATGACTTAGTGTCCTGATGAAGCCTGTATCCATGGGCGAAAGCTAGATATTACAATAAATTGCCACTTTGCTTTGAGCTTCAACATCTTTTATTGCTTCCTTTACGGCGATCCATCGAAGTTGGGGTGATCCCAATAATTAACAGTTTGTTTGTATATATATATATATATATATATATATATATATATATATATATATATATATATATATATATATATATATATATATATATATATATATATATATATATATATATATATATATATATATATATATATATATATATACAAACAAACTGTTAATTATTGGGATCACCCCAACTTCGATGGATCGCCGTAAAGGAAGCAATAAAAGATGTTGAAGCTCAAAGCAAAGTGGCAATTTATTGTAATATCTAGCTTTCGCCCATGGATACAGGCTTCATCAGGACACTAAGTCATATAGAGAACAAAAAAAACACTTCATCAGAGTTAACAATCTAACCAAAAAATAGTGAAAAACTTACACAACACGCCTCTTTCAACCTCTACATATAGAGAGATGACATTGGTATATAAAATAAAGTGTTTCACCCGTTCTAACTATCGACATAACACTCGATGGATGAAATTTATGGAAAAAAAAATTTACAACTCTAAAAAATATTAACCTCCACCACAACGTTACAAAACAATCCCATTAACACAAAACGTTTTAGGTCAATAAAATATCCGGATTGATAAAATATTTAAAGATGAAAAAAAAAACAGCCGATTTGTTACAAATGACACTCCGTATTGTCGAGAAGGAAAACTAAATGTGCGGGAACTTATTAACAATTCGCAATAACCTAAAAAAGACACAACCAAAAACCAGTCAATGATACCAACTGTACAGCCAACCATAACATATGTAAAACACCAAACAAGGGAGGGAATTTAAAACAGAATTCTTTCAAATATGCACCCATTGTACACTATTTATATAACTATGTTTACATTATTGAAGTTAACGTTAAAGGTAATTAGAAACAATCCTTTAGGACGGGGAGAAAGAAACAAAGAAAGGAAACTGTTTTTAAACATTAATAGCAACAAATTTAGCAACCCACTACAACCTGACCGTATCAAAAAACTCTGGTAGCTTATGCTTCGCAGTACGACTCTGATTAAGAAGATAGGTATAGATGCTACTAAGACCCTCAACATCCTTCTTTCTGTTGAGGCTATTACTATATATATATATATATATATATATATATATATATATATATATATATATATATATATATATATATATATATATATATATATATATATATATATATGATGACACTATATTCCGGGATATCATCCGTTCGCTCGTTGAACTCCGACTGGAATCCTGCATCCGACTGGAATCCTGCAAATCTTGCATCCGACTGGAATCCTGCAGACGTTTCGCCAAAATCTCACTTGGCATCTTCAATGCTCGCGCTCCGAAAACACTTCGAACACTGGGAGGTTATCGGCGGTGCGTGCGGTATTTATACTCTGCGCCGGAGATGGTAACGGTGCTGCTTGTGCGTGGGGGGAGGTGGCTCCGCCCCCTGAATTGTCGCGTTGTTAATTTCGCCCGATCGTAGTTGCGATGTCCCCGTTGGCTGCTGCGCATCGCTCTGCTGTTTGATTATCGTTCTCCACGTGTTGGATAAATGCAGAGCGTCGTCTCTCGTATTGAGGTGTCCGGACTTTTCTATTTCGATGGCCTCTCGTATAATCCTAGTCCTAAAATCAGGAATGTTAGCTATTTGTTTGCAAGTGCCGAAATCAATTTTATGGCCTGTCTGATGTTGGTGCTGAAACAAAGCAGATGTTGTTTGTTTGTTTCTTATGGCTAAACGATGTTCCTCGAGCCTGGCTGAAATCCTTCTGTTGGTCTGTCCCACATACGTCAGGCTGCACGATCCGCATGCTACACTGTATACTCCTTGGTTTTCCAGAGTAATTTTTTGTTTTGGGTTTCTTAGTATTGCTCCGATGGTATGGTCAGGTTTGTATGCCGTTGATATGTCGTGTTTCCGTAATATTCGGCCGATTTTGTCAGTAACCCCCTTGATGTATGGCAGGACAGCGATCGATCTTCGTTGGGTCTCGTCCTGCACTCTCTGCTGCGGCTGTTGTTGTTTACTGATTGCCTTGTTGATGGTGCGCCTTTGGTATCCGTTTTGTTGAAGACAGGTACTAATTTTCTTCAGTTCTTTATCTCTGTTCCTCTCGTTTGTGAGCCTGAAGGACCGAGCAATTAATGTGTTTGCCACTGCCTGTATCTGTGATGGGTGGTGATGAGATTTAGCGTTCAGGTATCTATTAGTGTGTGTTGGTTTTCTATAGACAGTGTGTTCCAAGTGTCCATCTTCGGTCCTTGTGATGTGCACATCTAAAAAGGGCAGACTGTTATCCTCTTCAAGTTCTATTGTAAATTGAATCCTTGGGTGAATGGAATTCAGATGATCTAGGAATTTCAAAAGCTCCTCCTTGCCAAAAGGCCATACAACAAATACGTCATCAACGTATCTTGTCCATAGTTTTGGCTTCAGATTTGCCTTCTCTATTGCTTTCTTTTCGAAGTAAATCATGAAGAGGTTGGCAATCACAGGTGAGAGAGATGATCCCATTGCTGCTCCATCTATTTGTCGGTAAATTTTCCCGTTGTGCATAAAGTAAGCGTTTTTCAGGCAATGTCTTGACAGATCCATTATGTATGGCGGAAGATCTTCGTTTTCTTCTATAAGCAAGAGTGCCTCTTCTACTGGAATACTCGGGTAGAGGGATTTGACATCGAAACTTGCCATAATGTCGTCCTTGTCCATCCTGAGAGAACCTAAAATCTGAGTGAAATGTTCTGAGTTTTTAACATAGGAATCTGCCTTTTCCACTATAGGCTGAAGTGCACTGGCCAGATGTTTTTCCAGCTTGCATAATGGTGAGTTAAAGGCGCTTACGATTGGACGCAGGGGAACCCCGTCCTTATGGATCTTTGGGAGCCCGTAGAATTTTGGGCAACGACTCGATTTTTCCCTCGGAATAAGTTTCTTCTTTGTATCCTCGTTTATTGATGAATCGAGAATTTTGGACTTAGTTGTTTTTTCCAAATATGTCGTGGGATCTCTGGTGACTAGTTTGTATATTGGGTCGTTCAAAATATCCTCCAATTTTGCATTATAATCCGACGTATTCATGACGACAGTGGCATTTCCTTTGTCTGCTGGCATTATTAGAATGTTTTCGTTTTTGTTTAGATTCCTTAAGGCTTGCATTTCTTCTCTGCTTAAGTTTGGTTGCGGTGGTTTTGACTGTCTTAAGACTCTGGCGACATCTTGCCTAATTAACTCCGCATCTTGTTCGTCTATGGTGGAAAGACTTGCTTCGACGTTGGAAACGATCTCTTCGACGGGTACTCTTTTTGGAGCTATTGCGTAGTTAAATCCTTTATTCAGTACGCTGACTTCTGTATCGGAAAGATGGTATGCTGAAATATTATGAACTGTACTGCTTCGGTTTGTATTTGGCACTTGTCCTGATTTTTTGGAATTTGACTGAAGGATTTCTAATTTCTTCCACAGTTTTTTTGACGTGATGTCCTTGTCTTTCTCAGTGCGCCATGATGTTAATAATTCTATGCGGTCCCACAGCAACTGATGGATCTTGTTGCTCAGTTTCAGGTGGAGTCTGAAAAGTTGTAGCTCAGTCTCACTAATTTCGTACCGGGTCCGCCTGATCTGGTCTTGGAGTAGGGCCTTGCTAGCTTTGTCCAGGATAGCTTGTGTCTTTCTGGTGCGTGTGTGATAAGACAACCTTGTAAATGTTGGCAGCAAGTTCTGGTTGCGGCAGCTTTTAAGAAAATTCAAGTTGCACAGCGAAATAACCCTCCTTTGTCTTAGTTTTTCATAACACTTGGTGGCTGTAAAGATCTCCTTCCCGTAAAGGTGTATGATATTCTCACGTATTGATTCACGGATGGAAAAATGTGATGACACTATATTCCGGGATATCATCCGTTCGCTCGTTGAACTCCGACTGGAATCCTGCATCCGACTGGAATCCTGCAAATCTTGCATCCGACTGGAATCCTGCAGACGTTTCGCCAAAATCTCACTTGGCATCTTCAATGCTCGCGCTCCGAAAACACTTCGAACACTGGGAGGTTATCGGCGGTGCGTGCGGTATTTATACTCTGCGCCGGAGATGGTAACGGTGCTGCTTGTGCGTGGGGGGAGGTGGCTCCGCCCCCTGAATTGTCGCGTTGTTAATTTCGCCCGATCGTAGTTGCGATGTCCCCGTTGGCTGCTGCGCATCGCTCTGCTGTTTGATTATCGTTCTCCACGTGTTGGATAAATGCAGAGCGTCGTCTCTCGTATTGAGGTGTCCGGACTTTTCTATTTCGATGGCCTCTCGTATAATCCTAGTCCTAAAATCAGGAATGTTAGCTATTTGTTTGCAAGTGCCGAAATCAATTTTATGGCCTGTCTGATGTTGGTGCTGAAACAAAGCAGATGTTGTTTGTTTGTTTCTTATGGCTAAACGATGTTCCTCGAGCCTGGCTGAAATCCTTCTGTTGGTCTGTCCCACATACGTCAGGCTGCACGATCCGCATGCTACACTGTATACTCCTTGGTTTTCCAGAGTAATTTTTTGTTTTGGGTTTCTTAGTATTGCTCCGATGGTATGGTCAGGTTTGTATGCCGTTGATATGTCGTGTTTCCGTAATATTCGGCCGATTTTGTCAGTAACCCCCTTGATGTATGGCAGGACAGCGATCGATCTTCGTTGGGTCTCGTCCTGCACTCTCTGCTGCGGCTGTTGTTGTTTACTGATTGCCTTGTTGATGGTGCGCCTTTGGTATCCGTTTTGTTGAAGACAGGTACTAATTTTCTTCAGTTCTTTATCTCTGTTCCTCTCGTTTGTGAGCCTGAAGGACCGAGCAATTAATGTGTTTGCCACTGCCTGTATCTGTGATGGGTGGTGATGAGATTTAGCGTTCAGGTATCTATTAGTGTGTGTTGGTTTTCTATAGACAGTGTGTTCCAAGTGTCCATCTTCGGTCCTTGTGATGTGCACATCTAAAAAGGGCAGACTGTTATCCTCTTCAAGTTCTATTGTAAATTGAATCCTTGGGTGAATGGAATTCAGATGATCTAGGAATTTCAAAAGCTCCTCCTTGCCAAAAGGCCATACAACAAATACGTCATCAACGTATCTTGTCCATAGTTTTGGCTTCAGATTTGCCTTCTCTATTGCTTTCTTTTCGAAGTAAATCATGAAGAGGTTGGCAATCACAGGTGAGAGAGATGATCCCATTGCTGCTCCATCTATTTGTCGGTAAATTTTCCCGTTGTGCATAAAGTAAGCGTTTTTCAGGCAATGTCTTGACAGATCCATTATGTATGGCGGAAGATCTTCGTTTTCTTCTATAAGCAAGAGTGCCTCTTCTACTGGAATACTCGGGTAGAGGGATTTGACATCGAAACTTGCCATAATGTCGTCCTTGTCCATCCTGAGAGAACCTAAAATCTGAGTGAAATGTTCTGAGTTTTTAACATAGGAATCTGCCTTTTCCACTATAGGCTGAAGTGCACTGGCCAGATGTTTTTCCAGCTTGCATAATGGTGAGTTAAAGGCGCTTACGATTGGACGCAGGGGAACCCCGTCCTTATGGATCTTTGGGAGCCCGTAGAATTTTGGGCAACGACTCGATTTTTCCCTCGGAATAAGTTTCTTCTTTGTATCCTCGTTTATTGATGAATCGAGAATTTTGGACTTAGTTGTTTTTTCCAAATATGTCGTGGGATCTCTGGTGACTAGTTTGTATATTGGGTCGTTCAAAATATCCTCCAATTTTGCATTATAATCCGACGTATTCATGACGACAGTGGCATTTCCTTTGTCTGCTGGCATTATTAGAATGTTTTCGTTTTTGTTTAGATTCCTTAAGGCTTGCATTTCTTCTCTGCTTAAGTTTGGTTGCGGTGGTTTTGACTGTCTTAAGACTCTGGCGACATCTTGCCTAATTAACTCCGCATCTTGTTCGTCTATGGTGGAAAGACTTGCTTCGACGTTGGAAACGATCTCTTCGACGGGTACTCTTTTTGGAGCTATTGCGTAGTTAAATCCTTTATTCAGTACGCTGACTTCTGTATCGGAAAGATGGTATGCTGAAATATTATGAACTGTACTGCTTCGGTTTGTATTTGGCACTTGTCCTGATTTTTTGGAATTTGACTGAAGGATTTCTAATTTCTTCCACAGTTTTTTTGACGTGATGTCCTTGTCTTTCTCAGTGCGCCATGATGTTAATAATTCTATGCGGTCCCACAGCAACTGATGGATCTTGTTGCTCAGTTTCAGGTGGAGTCTGAAAAGTTGTAGCTCAGTCTCACTAATTTCGTACCGGGTCCGCCTGATCTGGTCTTGGAGTAGGGCCTTGCTAGCTTTGTCCAGGATAGCTTGTGTCTTTCTGGTGCGTGTGTGATAAGACAACCTTGTAAATGTTGGCAGCAAGTTCTGGTTGCGGCAGCTTTTAAGAAAATTCAAGTTGCACAGCGAAATAACCCTCCTTTGTCTTAGTTTTTCATAACACTTGGTGGCTGTAAAGATCTCCTTCCCGTAAAGGTGTATGATATTCTCACGTATTGATTCACGGATGGAAAAATGTGATGACACTATATTCCGGGATATCATCCGTTCGCTCGTTGAACTCCGACTGGAATCCTGCATCCGACTGGAATCCTGCAAATCTTGCATCCGACTGGAATCCTGCAGACGTTTCGCCAAAATCTCACTTGGCATCTTCAATGCTCGCGCTCCGAAAACACTTCGAACACTGGGAGGTTATCGGCGGTGCGTGCGGTATTTATACTCTGCGCCGGAGATGGTAACGGTGCTGCTTGTGCGTGGGGGGAGGTGGCTCCGCCCCCTGAATTGTCGCGTTGTTAATTTCGCCCGATCGTAGTTGCGATGTCCCCGTTGGCTGCTGCGCATCGCTCTGCTGTTTGATTATCGTTCTCCACGTGTTGGATAAATGCAGAGCGTCGTCTCTCGTATTGAGGTGTCCGGACTTTTCTATTTCGATGGCCTCTCGTATAATCCTAGTCCTAAAATCAGGAATGTTAGCTATTTGTTTGCAAGTGCCGAAATCAATTTTATGGCCTGTCTGATGTTGGTGCTGAAACAAAGCAGATGTTGTTTGTTTGTTTCTTATGGCTAAACGATGTTCCTCGAGCCTGGCTGAAATCCTTCTGTTGGTCTGTCCCACATACGTCAGGCTGCACGATCCGCATGCTACACTGTATACTCCTTGGTTTTCCAGAGTAATTTTTTGTTTTGGGTTTCTTAGTATTGCTCCGATGGTATGGTCAGGTTTGTATGCCGTTGATATGTCGTGTTTCCGTAATATTCGGCCGATTTTGTCAGTAACCCCCTTGATGTATGGCAGGACAGCGATCGATCTTCGTTGGGTCTCGTCCTGCACTCTCTGCTGCGGCTGTTGTTGTTTACTGATTGCCTTGTTGATGGTGCGCCTTTGGTATCCGTTTTGTTGAAGACAGGTACTAATTTTCTTCAGTTCTTTATCTCTGTTCCTCTCGTTTGTGAGCCTGAAGGACCGAGCAATTAATGTGTTTGCCACTGCCTGTATCTGTGATGGGTGGTGATGAGATTTAGCGTTCAGGTATCTATTAGTGTGTGTTGGTTTTCTATAGACAGTGTGTTCCAAGTGTCCATCTTCGGTCCTTGTGATGTGCACATCTAAAAAGGGCAGACTGTTATCCTCTTCAAGTTCTATTGTAAATTGAATCCTTGGGTGAATGGAATTCAGATGATCTAGGAATTTCAAAAGCTCCTCCTTGCCAAAAGGCCATACAACAAATACGTCATCAACGTATCTTGTCCATAGTTTTGGCTTCAGATTTGCCTTCTCTATTGCTTTCTTTTCGAAGTAAATCATGAAGAGGTTGGCAATCACAGGTGAGAGAGATGATCCCATTGCTGCTCCATCTATTTGTCGGTAAATTTTCCCGTTGTGCATAAAGTAAGCGTTTTTCAGGCAATGTCTTGACAGATCCATTATGTATGGCGGAAGATCTTCGTTTTCTTCTATAAGCAAGAGTGCCTCTTCTACTGGAATACTCGGGTAGAGGGATTTGACATCGAAACTTGCCATAATGTCGTCCTTGTCCATCCTGAGAGAACCTAAAATCTGAGTGAAATGTTCTGAGTTTTTAACATAGGAATCTGCCTTTTCCACTATAGGCTGAAGTGCACTGGCCAGATGTTTTTCCAGCTTGCATAATGGTGAGTTAAAGGCGCTTACGATTGGACGCAGGGGAACCCCGTCCTTATGGATCTTTGGGAGCCCGTAGAATTTTGGGCAACGACTCGATTTTTCCCTCGGAATAAGTTTCTTCTTTGTATCCTCGTTTATTGATGAATCGAGAATTTTGGACTTAGTTGTTTTTTCCAAATATGTCGTGGGATCTCTGGTGACTAGTTTGTATATTGGGTCGTTCAAAATATCCTCCAATTTTGCATTATAATCCGACGTATTCATGACGACAGTGGCATTTCCTTTGTCTGCTGGCATTATTAGAATGTTTTCGTTTTTGTTTAGATTCCTTAAGGCTTGCATTTCTTCTCTGCTTAAGTTTGGTTGCGGTGGTTTTGACTGTCTTAAGACTCTGGCGACATCTTGCCTAATTAACTCCGCATCTTGTTCGTCTATGGTGGAAAGACTTGCTTCGACGTTGGAAACGATCTCTTCGACGGGTACTCTTTTTGGAGCTATTGCGTAGTTAAATCCTTTATTCAGTACGCTGACTTCTGTATCGGAAAGATGGTATGCTGAAATATTATGAACTGTACTGCTTCGGTTTGTATTTGGCACTTGTCCTGATTTTTTGGAATTTGACTGAAGGATTTCTAATTTCTTCCACAGTTTTTTTGACGTGATGTCCTTGTCTTTCTCAGTGCGCCATGATGTTAATAATTCTATGCGGTCCCACAGCAACTGATGGATCTTGTTGCTCAGTTTCAGGTGGAGTCTGAAAAGTTGTAGCTCAGTCTCACTAATTTCGTACCGGGTCCGCCTGATCTGGTCTTGGAGTAGGGCCTTGCTAGCTTTGTCCAGGATAGCTTGTGTCTTTCTGGTGCGTGTGTGATAAGACAACCTTGTAAATGTTGGCAGCAAGTTCTGGTTGCGGCAGCTTTTAAGAAAATTCAAGTTGCACAGCGAAATAACCCTCCTTTGTCTTAGTTTTTCATAACACTTGGTGGCTGTAAAGATCTCCTTCCCGTAAAGGTGTATGATATTCTCACGTATTGATTCACGGATGGAAAAATGTGATGACACTATATTCCGGGATATCATCCGTTCGCTCGTTGAACTCCGACTGGAATCCTGCATCCGACTGGAATCCTGCAAATCTTGCATCCGACTGGAATCCTGCAGATTCCAGTCGGATGCAGGATTCCAGTCGGAGTTCAACGAGCGAACGGATGATATCCCGGAATATAGTGTCACCACATTTTTCCATCCGTGAATCAATACGTGAGAATATCATACACCTTTACGGGAAGGAGATCTTTACAGCCACCAAGTGTTATGAAAAACTAAGACAAAGGAGGGTTATTTCGCTGTGCAACTTGAATTTTCTTAAAAGCTGCCGCAACCAGAACTTGCTGCCAACATTTACAAGGTTGTCTTATCACACACGCACCAGAAAGACACAAGCTATCCTGGACAAAGCTAGCAAGGCCCTACTCCAAGACCAGATCAGGCGGACCCGGTACGAAATTAGTGAGACTGAGCTACAACTTTTCAGACTCCACCTGAAACTGAGCAACAAGATCCATCAGTTGCTGTGGGACCGCATAGAATTATTAACATCATGGCGCACTGAGAAAGACAAGGACATCACGTCAAAAAAACTGTGGAAGAAATTAGAAATCCTTCAGTCAAATTCCAAAAAATCAGGACAAGTGCCAAATACAAACCGAAGCAGTACAGTTCATAATATTTCAGCATACCATCTTTCCGATACAGAAGTCAGCGTACTGAATAAAGGATTTAACTACGCAATAGCTCCAAAAAGAGTACCCGTCGAAGAGATCGTTTCCAACGTCGAAGCAAGTCTTTCCACCATAGACGAACAAGATGCGGAGTTAATTAGGCAAGATGTCGCCAGAGTCTTAAGACAGTCAAAACCACCGCAACCAAACTTAAGCAGAGAAGAAATGCAAGCCTTAAGGAATCTAAACAAAAACGAAAACATTCTAATAATGCCAGCAGACAAAGGAAATGCCACTGTCGTCATGAATACGTCGGATTATAATGCAAAATTGGAGGATATTTTGAACGACCCAATATACAAACTAGTCACCAGAGATCCCACGACATATTTGGAAAAAACAACTAAGTCCAAAATTCTCGATTCATCAATAAACGAGGATACAAAGAAGAAACTTATTCCGAGGGAAAAATCGAGTCGTTGCCCAAAATTCTACGGGCTCCCAAAGATCCATAAGGACGGGGTTCCCCTGCGTCCAATCGTAAGCGCCTTTAACTCACCATTATGCAAGCTGGAAAAACATCTGGCCAGTGCACTTCAGCCTATAGTGGAAAAGGCAGATTCCTATGTTAAAAACTCAGAACATTTCACTCAGATTTTAGGTTCTCTCAGGATGGACAAGGACGACATTATGGCAAGTTTCGATGTCAAATCCCTCTACCCGAGTATTCCAGTAGAAGAGGCACTCTTGCTTATAGAAGAAAACGAAGATCTTCCGCCATACATAATGGATCTGTCAAGACATTGCCTGAAAAACGCTTACTTTATGCACAACGGGAAAATTTACCGACAAATAGATGGAGCAGCAATGGGATCATCTCTCTCACCTGTGATTGCCAACCTCTTCATGATTTACTTCGAAAAGAAAGCAATAGAGAAGGCAAATCTGAAGCCAAAACTATGGACAAGATAC
>NW_026844225.1:4196860-4320600 GCF_029955315.1 Cylas formicarius | reverse complement strand
CCTATGGGAAAGCTAACTTCTCATGCCAGCAACTCGAGGCCAGAGTGTTTTATGGGCCCATGAGCATTGGAGTAGGGAAGTGCTCTTGTGTTCATGAGGGAAGGAGCTTTTGTGAAATTGGCACCATCAGTGACATAGATAACCAGACAATATGTGGAGGTCATCGTCTCATTCAATCCATGGGGTTGTTAGGTGCCATTATACTCCAGTTCATGGTCAATCTACTACTCATAAGATACATTTATGTCAGGTGGTTGATGCCCCTAGGACCATGGAGCAGAGAAGTGAAAACTAGAGCAGTACTATCTATCCCTGTATACAAGGTTTGCACTGCAAGGACCCCTGAGCAAGAACACCTCATATTGAAATCAGGCTTAAGGTTGGATGACCCTGATTTGCCAGCTAGCCTTCCAGCATCACATACCACAGTGAGAGCTTGTGTTTCAAAGAAAGCAGTCTTTTTGTGTGTTATTGGTTTCGGATTATGCTGTAGCCCACCCCTAGTGAATACTGTTGATGCACTTTCAGATTTCCCTTTGAGGCTGTCAGAACATATGCAGATTGGGAATAATACCATCTGGCTGTCAAAAGCATATAAAGCATTTCCATTAGAAGGGTCGTATGAGACTGGGGTGCCTAAGTTCTCAGTGGTTGCTGATTGGTCATGTTGGCAGTCTACTTGCATTACTGCTGGAGGTTGTGATATCACTGGCCCACGGGGTAGATGGCTGAACACCACTTTATCACTCTCAAAAGATGGCACCCTTACAGCTGACAAGATGTTCTGCCAGGCTGAGGGTAATACATGTGCCTTCAGCCAAGGGTGCTGGTTTTGGCGAGTGCACATGCAACTGCAACAGAGAAACTTATGGAAGGTGTTCAGACTGGGACAGGGATATCCCTGCAATTGAAATCTCCACTGCTGGCATCACTAAGGTTCCTATAGTTGGGGCTCGTTTAGCTAATGATTATCAGCCTCGAGCAGCAACTGTTGTAAAATCCCCAACTAACACTTGGTTCATGTGCCCTTACTCAGACAATCTCAGGACACCATTATCAGGCCAGTTGGGTGATGTACAGATATTAGATGACCAACAGTTTAGCATTTCATCTGACCAGATAAGCTGTATCAGTCACTGGGAAACAGGGCCTTCATGTGACTACACCAGCCCATTTATCAGCAAAATTGAGTCTGCCTGTTTCCCAGTGCCATTCAGAATGGGGTCCTATTCCATCCAAATAGTAGATGGCGAACTCCAAGCCACTGATGATTCTGGGATAGTTGGGCTAATAGAGGATGACACACTCATTAAGCTGAAGGCCTCCCAATTTGACTGTGGCAACATAACATCTGTGGTGCATGGGATCAAAGGTTCAGCAATGCCATTCTTGCTAATGTTTAAAGAGTACAGGCTTTCACCCTAATGAGTATGCACCATTCCATGTACCATGCAGTTTCAGGATATTGCAGGTGAGGTGTGACACAAAGCCTCATATGTTTGAAATTCAAGATCCCTCTCTATGTACCGTTTGGCCAAGTAATCTGCAAGTAGTCACAGCTACTATTGACAATTACTCTATCAATGACCTGATGCATCTCACCATACATAGAGAATCAAGGGGTTGGTGGTCCTCTTTACCATGGATGGATTGAGTATAGCATCATGGAGGCCTGTGGCTGGGTTATTTTATTTTCAGGAAACGGCTAACGACTGGTGGTCGATACGAAGTCTAGTGATAGTATATAGAGTAGTAGATATATATAGTATAGTATAGTATAGTATATAGTATAGATACTATCTATCATATATATTATAATATAATATATATCATACTACTACTACCTATACTATATCACTACTACTATACTACTACTATACTACTATACTATGATGACACTATACTCCGGGATATCATCCGTTCGCTCGTTGAACTCCGACTGGAATCCTGCAAATCCTGCATCCGACTGGAATCCTGCAGACGTTTCAATTCAATGTTACCGCAGTACTCATGTTTACTTATGCGCGCTTGGAATCCTATAACTGACATCCAGATAATCTAAACACTGGAAATTCACTGGACTTGCCAAGGTCATAACGCTCAATTATCTATTACATGTGATACATAAATTAAGAGACTCAATTAGATAATAGCAAAAATAAAAAAGTTGATTCGTCACATTAAACCTATAAGCCCCTTGAACTCTACCTACTACCCATGTATTATTTGCATTTTCTTAGAAAATTCGAACTAAATACCCAAGTACAAACGAGTTCATTAAAATACCGAAAGAGAGGCAGTTCCATGTGTATATCTCTGATAATTAGGAATACCTAAATTCGGTACGAGGTATGAGATGTGGCAACCATGTCGGAAGCCGAAAAGATATTGCAATAGATTTGCATATTCTCCAGACGCACAAATGATGTTGCTATTTACTGTATATTGAGGACGTCGAAAGAGTAGTAAAATGAAATTGACGCAGAATAGTAGTGCAATGTAAAATTTAAAATTTTGAAGCAACCAAATTGAATATTTTGATATACTCTGGACTTTTGAGATCAGAAAGATCCACTGCTCATATGCATAGCGTGATTTATTGATATACTTTGCTGGACGCCGAATAGCAGCAGAATTGAAAGACGCAGAAAAGATAGGCAGGTGAGTGTGATATAGATAGTATATAGTATATAGTAGTAGTAGTAGTATAGATATATATATAGTACTATAGATCTATTGTATCCTACTACTATCTTCATACTATACTACTACTATACTATATATATATATATATATCTATATATATATACTACTACTATATATATACTATATCTATATATATTTGTTATTTGTTGCACATTGACGGCCACAAAAACAGAAACCAAGATTGCAGATTGACCAGTAGCCAGGCAATGAGCGTCTTAGAAGCATCAGTCAATTTGACTGTCCTCTCGGGGAGTCAATCAGGGGTGATAATGGTCCGGTTGAGTCTTGTGTTGTGGACCCTGTCTCAATTGCCATTGATTAGCCCCTCACCAGTTCACCAAACCCCAGGGGATCCCGTCAGCCATCATGGATATGTGGTCCCCGCCTTCCAGCACCTCTGTTCAGATCCTCTAACAGGTGCCCAAGAATGTTATAATTTAACAGTCACCAATGGCGCAGTCGCTTGTGACTGGTCTGTGGCCAAGGTATCAATCCAGACCACCTATGGGAAAGCTAACTTCTCATGCCAGCAACTCGAGGCCAGGGTGTTTTATGGGCCCATGAGCATTGGAGTAGGGAAGTGCTCTTGTGTTCATGAGGGAAGGAGCTTTTGTGAAATTGGCACCATCAGTGACATAGATAACCAGACAATATGTGGAGGTCATCGTCTCATTCAATCCATGGGGTTGTTAGGTGCCATTATACTCCAGTTCATGGTCAATCTACTACTCATAAGATACATTTATGTCAGGTGGTTGATGCCCCTAGGACCATGGACCAGAGAAGTGAAAACTAGAGCAGTACTATCTATCCCTGTATACAAGGTTTGCACTGCAAGGACCCCTGAGCAAGAACACCTCATATTGAAATCAGGCTTAAGGTTGGATGACCCTGATTTGCCAGCTAGCCTTCCAGCATCACATACCACAGTGAGAGCTTGTGTTTCAAAGAAAGCAGTCTTTTTGTGTGTTATTGGTTTCGGATTATGCTGTAGCCCACCCCTAGTGAATACTGTTGATGCACTTTCAGATTTCCCTTTGAGGCTGTCAGAACATATGCAGATTGGGAATAATACCATCTGGCTGTCAAAAGCATATAAAGCATTTCCATTAGAAGGGTCGTATGAGACTGGGGTGCCTAAGTTCTCAGTGGTTGCTGATTGGTCATGTTGGCAGTCTACTTGCATTACTGCTGGAGGTTGTGATATCACTGGCCCACGGGGTAGATGGCTGAACACCACTTTATCACTCTCAAAAGATGGCACCCTTACAGCTGACAAGATGTTCTGCCAGGCTGAGGGTAATACATGTGCCTTCAGCCAAGGGTGCTGGTTTTGGCGAGTGCACATGAAACTGCAACAGAGAAACTTATGTAAGGTGTTCAGACTGGGACAGGGATATCCTGCAATTGAAATCTCCACTGCTGGCATCTCTAAGGTTCCTATAGTTGGGGCTCGTTTAGCTAATGATTATCAGCCTCGAGCAGCAACTGTTGTAAAATCCCCAACTAACACTTGGTTCATGTGCCCTTACTCAGACAATCTCAGGACACCATTATCAGGCCAGTTGGGTGATGTACAGATATTAGATGACCAACAGTTTAGCATTTCATCTGATCAGATAAGCTGTATCAGTCACTGGGAAACAGGGCCTTCATGTGACTACACCAGCCCATTTATCAGCAAAATTGAGTCTGCCTGTTTCCCAGTGCCATTCAGAATGGGGTCCTATTCCATCCAAATAGTAGATGGCGAACTCCAAGCCACTGATCATTCTGGGATAGTTGGGCTAATAGAGGATGACACACTCATTAAGCTGAAGGCCTCCCAATTTGACTGTGGCAACATAACATCTGTGGTGCATGGGATCAAAGGTTCAGCAATGCCATTCTTGCTAATGTTAAAGAGTACAGGCTTTCACCCTAATGAGTATGCACCATTCCATGTACCATGCAGTTTCAGGATATTGCAGGTGAGGTGTGACACAAAGCCTCATATGTTTGAAATTCAAGATCCCTCTCTATGTACCGTTTGGCCAAATAATCTGCAAGTAGTCACAGCTACTATTGACAATTACTCTATCAATGACCTGATGCATCTCACCATACATAGAGAATCAAGGGGTTGGTGGTCCTCTTTACCATGGATGGATAGTATAGCATCATGGAGACCTGTGGCTGGGTTATTTTCAGGAAACCTAACACTGGTGGTCATAATTGCCATTCTCTATATATATATATATATATATATATATATATATATATATATATATATATATATATATATATATATATATATATATATATATATATATATATATATATATATATATATATATATATATATATATATATATATATATATATATATATATATATATATATATATATATATATATATATATATATATATTTATATATATATATATATATATATATATATATATATATATATATATATATATATATATATATATATATATATATATATATATATATATATATATATATATATATATATATATATATATATATATATATATATATATATATATATATATATATATATATATATATATATATATATATATATATATATATATATATATATATATATATATATATAATTTCTCTATTCGCGATAGTGTGGCTGAAGAGCCGTCCACCTCAACTCGTCGTCGTGCCCAACAATTGCACCTCTCACGCTCGTCGTTGTTAAACATTATGGATAAAGACTTGCATTTACACGCTTACAAGGTGCAATTGGCTCAAGAACTCTTGACCTTTCCAAACGTCGTGAATGGGCAGATGGGCAGAATGGTGGCAAGAAATGGCAACAGTGGATGATCAATTTTCGAAGAAAATCATCTTCTGTGATGAGGCACATTTTCACCTCAGTGGATTCGTCAATAAACAGAATTGCCGCATTTGGGCGAATGAGAATCCAAGAGTGATTGTCGAAAAACCAATGCACCCCCAAGGAGTGACTGTTTGGTGCGGTTTATGGGCTGGCGGCATCATCGGGCCGTATTTTTTCCAAAATGAGGCCGGTCAGGCAGTTACTGTGAATGGTGTTCGCTATCGTGAGATGATAACGAACTTTTTATGGCCCGAATTGGAAGATATGGATGTGGACGATATGTGGTTTCAGCAGGACGGTGCCACTTGCCACACAGCTAACGAAACAATGGCTCTTTTGCGCAACAAATTCAATGGTCGTGTTATCTCACATAATGGCGATGTCAATTGGCCGCCAAGGAACACTACCGCAGCTAGTCTAGTATGAAGGCAGCTTTATTAAGAACTGAAATGGGTGACAGCCTCCGCAAAGTGTCTGGAACAACTGGAATTCCGTTTACAACATTAAGACGGCATTATTTTAAGGATGTGGCTATTTATACATACAGTATGTATACGCAATTGGCTATTTATACATACTGTATGTATACGCAATTGGCTATTTATACATATTGTATGTATACGCAATTGGCTATTTATACATACAATATGTATAAGAAATTGGCTATTTATACATACAATATGTATAAGAAATTGGCTATTTATAGTTACGTATAACGCAGATAGAAAAGTAGAATATTGATTGTGACCATCTATGAATGCCATCCTCAACTAAAATGTTTGCCTCCACTATATCCATTAAAGTGCCCCTTCTTCTTGTTAATACTTCTG
Organism: Cylas formicarius; assembly: GCF_029955315.1. Taxonomy (NCBI): domain Eukaryota; kingdom Metazoa; phylum Arthropoda; class Insecta; order Coleoptera; family Brentidae; genus Cylas; species Cylas formicarius. Next base: position 4,314,207 of record NW_026844225.1, on the reverse strand, counting down.
TTTAACATACACGGGCTTCAAAAGTAATCTGCGTTAATTTTGCATATCGTGATGAGCTAGTTTACTCACAGTGCACATATTCCGATTTTCAAGCCATCACGAAGCTCATAAATAATTTTTAATGGAGATAGGCGATAGTAAGCTGCGTCTCGTGTGCATCGCACAATAGCCAGCAATGCCTCTGTGGGTATCGGGATCGGCAAGATAGGAAGCTGCGTTCCACAGAAACACGCGTTGATTTCGATACCTATCGGCGCGTCAAAAGTAAGCAGCTTACCGTGTGCATCGCACCATAAGCGCCAATGTCTCTCTACCTATCTGCTGCAAATCGACGCGCGCGCTTAGCTTACTTTTGACGTCCGTGTGCACCGGTACTAATAATTGAAACCATTCAAGTGATTCAAGTCAAGATAATTACCATTTTATACATATGTACATTGAATAGATAATCGAAGTGCTAAATTGTGAATGACTTATTCTATAAAAGTGTTGCAAGGTATTAGCTGATTTTTTTAAATTAATTATATTTTTAATATTCTAACCTCACTTTTAGATGACAGAACAAATGTCCGTTAATGACAACAATGTTAGTGAACATACTTTAAATGTTGGTCAACATTTTAATGATTATGAACAGTTATCAAAGACTGTTAATGTATTTTGTAAAGAGCATTATCATCCATTTGTTATTAGAACACGGTCTCAGAAACAAGTGCTGTACAAATGTTGTCATGGTATTAAGCAAAATTCAAAATGCCTGGGAAAACGTCCGAATCAACATTACTACTACAAGAATTGTAAAGCTCAAATTAATTTTTATAAAAGCAAAAATGAAAAATGGAAATTAACAAAACTATTACTAAATCACAATCATACCGTTGGCAAAGAAGAATATAGTAATTACGGCAAAGCCAAAATTATGAATGAAAATGATTACGAAACAGCAACAGATTTAATCTTGTCTAGCGCCAAAGATGGAATGGTTGCTGCAGTTTTAAGTAAAAAAAGTTGGAAACAGTTTATAAGAAAGGATATACAAAATTTTCGAAACAAACTTTTTCCTTCATGTACCGAAGTGGACCAAAATCATTTAATGGAAAATTATAAAGTTTTGGGATTTTGCTACTATTCTAGCATAACCGACAAATCAGAATTTGCAGCTATAGGATTTATTGCTAAAGAAACATATTCCGCATTCATACATTGTATGAATGAATTTAAAAAAATTTGTAAGACCCACCCATCCGTTTTTTTAATTGACAAAGATTTCATCGAAATAAAAGCTATCAGAGACATTTTTTCTAGTGCAACCGTTTTACTTTGTAAATTTCATGTCATTAAATACATTAAAAGGCTAGTTTCTACTGCCTACAATAAACACATTGATGAAAAAAAACAAAATATTGGATGCGTTCAAGAAATGTTTATATGCTCAATCATATAAAGAATACGAAGAGCAGAAAAAGAAATTCCTGGACATTTGCAAGTCTGTAAAAGTTTTTGCAGGAACAAAAGATAAATACGTGACTCTTGAAGAGCAATTTCTTAAAAATTGGGACAGCTGTAAAGAAATGTGGGTACATTATTTTAGAAAACATTTGCCACTAATGGGAGATACGACAACAAACAGAATTTAACGATCATTTTGGACTCTTAAGCAATACATACAAACTAAATATCATAGTTTGCCGACAATTTATTTATGTATTAAAGAGCTTATAGACTTTATTGATTCAAGAATAAAGAATAAATTAGCCAAAAATAAACAAAAAGTTTTTAAAATTATGGATAACGATAATGAAATAAGAAAATTGCTGGAAGTATGTTCCCAAGTTCTCACAGAGACTGGAAAGAAATTATTTCATAAACAATTAAAATTGTTTAAAACTTTAGAATCTAAAATAAAAGTAATGGCTAATGGCATTGAGGAAAATCTTGAGACTGGAATATCGAAGATTTATAATACGTCGCTGGAAGCATGCTCATGTACATTTTGGAACTCTTTCAGTGCACCATGTAGGCATATTTTTATGTTAAGAAAATACAATAACTTAGATATTTTTTCAAAAACATGTTTCCATCCAAGATACATTACTTCAGTTGGAAATACAGAAAGTATTATGAATATGGATATCGATGATGAAGACACGAATGACGTAGACATTGATGATATAGACAAGGATGAATTCGATGGTTGTCAAAAAGTATTATCGGATCGAGAAAAATTCAATACAGCACTGACAGTAACAAAAAATATCGCAGATATTTTATCAAATTATGGAACTACAACCTTTAACAAATATATGAACGAACTAAAATTAATTGAAAAAAAATGCTAGAAATGGGGTTTCTCTGTTTGAGAATGAGTATAGTAAACCTACAATTAGTTCAATAGAATTTGAGACAAGTAACTTAGTTGAAGCTGGAAGTTGCCAGGATAGCTTAGTTGGTACTGAAAGTCAGAACGAATCCGATACAAATCATCAATCAAATGAAAACCTAAAATTTAAAACAAAAATTAAGTCTAAAGGACGTCCGAAGAGAAAAACTAAACAGATTCAGTTTTACAAGAAGCAAATTAAAACACGAAATAAAAAATAAAATAAATACCCAAGTATATTGTAACAATAAACAATAAATAAAACAATATTTTTCTATAATTATGTAGTTTTTATTAAAATATTAATATCAATAAACTTTTTGGTTAGTTAGTACGTTATACGTAACTATAAATAGCCAATTTCTTATACATATTGTATGTATAAATAGCCAATTGCGTATACATACAGAATGTATAAATAGCCAATTGCGTATACATACAGTATGTATAAATAGCCAATTGCGTATACATACAGTATGTATAAATAGCCAATTGCGTATACATACTGTATGTATAAATAGCCACATCCTTATTTTAAGTCAAAAGCACAGGGCACAGTTGACATCCGGTTGGTACCTAATTATGAAGTGAACAGAGTATTCAGCCTAGAACAAGAAAAAGTTCTTAGTAACTATTTCAGGTACTGTGCCCTTCTATTCTATGGGTTAAGTACAAAAGAGTGTAGGAAAGTAGCCTATCAAATGGCAAAGAAGAATAACCTTAAAATTCGAAAATCATGGACAACACACGAAATGGCAGGTAAAGATTGGCTGAAAGCATTTCGTAAAAGACATCCAGAGTTGAGTTTGCGCAGACCAGAACCATGCAGTCTCGCAAGAGCCACAGCATTTAATAAAGTTAATGTCGATAGATTTTATGACAATCTCGAAAATTTAATGGAGAGGAATCCAGCCTTTTCAGATGGAACAAGAATATTTAATCTCGATGAGACCTCCACTAGCACCGTACAAAAACCTCAAAAGGTTATAGCGCCAAAGAGACGAAAAAGTTTGGGAAAAGTTACAAGTGGTGAAAAAGGAACTGTAGTAACAACGTGCTGTATTATTAGTGCAAGTGGATTCGCACTACCACCCGTAATGGTTTTTCCCAGGAAAACTTTAAGGACTTTATGTGTAAAAATACTCCCACAGGAACACTTGGCTTAGCAGCGCCAACTGGATGGATGAATTCCGAATTATTTCCAAAAGTGATTAAACACTTTGTGAAGCATACGAATTCATCACCAGAGAATCAAAGCATACTAATTTTGGATAACCACGAATCGCATCTTTCAATTGAAGCGTTAGATTTGGCCAAAGCTTCAGGGGTGCACATCCTCACCATACACCCACATACCTCAGGAAAGCTACAAACTCTGGATGTTGCCATATTCTCGCCATTCAAAACGTATTACAATGCTTCCATAGACTCATGGATGCTACGAAATCCGGGGAAACCAGTCACAATCTACGACATTGGAGAGCTTGTTGCGTCAGCTTTTTTTAAAGTTATGACCCCATCTAATATAACGAATGCATTCAAGAAGTGCGGGATATTTCCGTTTGATAGATTTGTTTATAATGATGACGACTTTTTACCCAGTTCGGTGACTGATCGTCCTTGCACCGATTGTTCAATCCAAGAAGAAAATATGCATCAAATAAGCCGTGTACCATTAGCAGATAATGATGTTTCTTCTACATTGAACTTTCCTTCTACATCGCGACTTACCGTACCTACGACAGACAGCGCTTCGGGCATAACTGTTAACAACATGCGTGATCAGGTATTATTGGTAAAGATAACTCCAATGGCAACACCCCAGGTGCTATAAATCTCTCAAGCAGCTCTTCAGCGATGCTTATAACGGAAGGTAACTCCAGAATATCGCCAGAACGTATTGTACCAAAACATTCCAGTATATCAACGCCTTTGACACCTAAAGGTAACAATAACGGTCAGGCTTTTATTTCACCATTTGATTTTAGAGAACCAATAAGAGCTGAGCCAAGAAAGTCCAACAGAAAGCATAGAAGACTTGGCCGCAGTATAATCGCTACGGACACGCCTGAGAAAGCTGAGATAGGGATGGAAAAGGCTGCAACTAAAAGGAAAAAAGCGCTGAAAAGGAAAAAAGTTTCAAGAAAAGTGATGGATAGCGATTTTGATGAGGACGTTGAAACTGATTTTCAGGATTCTGACGATGATTATGATTCAGATTGGATTGGCGACAAAGAAAATGAGGTCTCAATATTAATGCATGACGATCTGCAACAACCTCTATCAGGACCGCCACAAGAGGGTGAATATGTGCTTGTAGAATTTGCGACTAAAAAGGTATTGTACTATGTAGGCAAAATACTGCAAACTCGAAGTACCTCAAGACAGCAGTCTTTCTATAGTTTCCCATTAGATTTATCTGCCCTCAACGTTAATTAAGTCATTTTTAATTCTGTTTGTTTGTTTATTACTATGATCGCTAATATCAGAAGTTTTTGTTGTTGTTTATGTCGATTGTTATTGCGCCTAGATGTAAGAAATCAACAATATTTTCAATTTTAATTTAAGTTTCGTTGTGTTCTTTTTTTCTAGTCCTTAGGTCAGATAGTTTAGTTACTGGTTATGACCTAGAGAATCAAGAAGCTGTCATTTATGTTTTGTTCAAGTTTAGTCGTTACCAAAGTGATATGTATTTAGTTATTACTAAAAGAGTGAGTTATCATTTACCTATTCGTACTTGACTTATTAGTACCTAGTCTCAAAATATAGTTGCTAATTATAATCTAGCGAATAAGGGATTTGTCAACCAATTACTTATATACCTGAATTTGTTTTATTTTTATAAATATAAATAAAAAATTATATCCATTTTAGTATGTCCATTCTTTAATACTTATAAAAATAATTATCCATTGAGTACTCCAGTGATCCATTGTTTACTTAGGGGTGAGCCATTGTACCCTAACCTTAGTACAGATCATTTGCAAACTTAAAAAAAAATGGTCGTCATGATGCAACCAACCTATTATGTCAAAAAGTAATAGTGGGTAATTAAAGTAGTGGAGCCATAGTTTGTTGAAAATAAAATGAAAAGTTATAACTTTCATAACTTTTTTGCTACAGCGTGTCAAACAAAAGTTGATCCATTGTTGCCACCTTGACCCTAATCATAATCATTATCTGATGCAATACATTTCACATTTTGAAAAGGTAATTAATTTAGCCATATCGGGGGGATTTGATTTTGAATTTAGACGTGATAGAGTGACAAACGAAATAGTTGTAGATTACAGCTGGACTGGGGACAAAATATTGTTTCAAGGAAACGAGTTTTTGCGATTAACAAAAATTTTAGTAGAAAAAAATCAACCCAAACAGTGAGACGCACGTCGAATTTAAATACCTTTTCGGCAATGTTCGAGTCGAATACATGTATTACGAGAACTCTATTTTAAGTTTAGACTTTCGTACCTATTATACCAGCGTATTTCTATTCAGAGAGTCCGTTTTTGATTTTCTCAAAAAAGCCGACCAGATCGTTACGATTCAAACCCACCTGCTCCAGCCGAGGGCGCAATAAGGGGTACAATATAGTCAACTGTAAATACCGCATCATGTTTGTGGTTGTGTAAGTGATCGTAAATTTGCCTCGTGGCAAAGGCCTGCCGGCTATCGGTTTATTATTATATATAGGGGATAGGATAGGCAAAAACTTTTTTTAATAAGAAGGACCCGCTGACAAATTAGATCGAAAAAATAAGTATATACATATATAGCAGCGGGTCTTTTTTTAAAAATAATAATAATTTTTTCAACAGAATTTTAGGCCAAGCTAAATACCCTACGCAACAAAATATTGAAGGATCTTCAGGATCCTACCAGTGAGCGAGTAGAAAATTATTTGCAAAGAGGATAAAGGTAAATCTTAATATAATTTGTTTATATATTATTCCGCCATTGATATTCCTTTTTTTTTTAAATAGCGCTTTATTTGATCCCTACTTTTTTCTTGTCAGAGCTTGTCTAAATAAAAGCGGAATGGATGGATGTACTCCGTCAGGTTTTTTCCTGTCGAAACAAGTATGTTAGGCGTTCGCTTTGGACCTGGGGAACAGGGTGGGGGGTTATACGTATATAAGCTATAAGAAATTTAAATTTTTATTCAGTTTCCACTCATACAATTTTGTGATAAGTGCAGAGTGAGAAAAATGTCGGAAGTCGAAAATTATCCGACGCAAGCATTGGATTCGTGGGGAAGATTTGTGGTCAATGCGGAAATAATCCGCGAACAAAAATACATTTACGAGGCAGCAATTATGCTGTCGGAGTTCGGCCTAGAAATTACCTCAGGTCTTACTCTTAATACTCTATATTTCGAAAGACTGGGTACAGGAATTAATTACCATAAGCAAATTGGTATTTAGAAGAATACGAGTACTGTCTCGTTTGAACTTTCACGAGTACTACGATAGAATATTGTATTTGACTATACATGAAAATTTGCTGGAAGACGCCAAAATCTTTCCGCATATAGAATATTTATGTTCTACAGAAGAGAGTGACCAGAGCTACTGCATGGAGGACTACATGCGTTTTGGAAAAATGCAGATAAAACAAGATATCAACAAAAGGATAGTATGGGACATACCTGTGTTTTAATAGAAATTTACCTGTAAACTAATAATAATAAATGTTTTATAACATTCAGTGTGTGTTTTATCCTTACCCCCACATAAAAAAGTAAAAAAAAACACAAGTAATTGAGTAAAATACCTTTATTAAAAAAAAATACAATTTTATCTTGCTAAATAATACAATAGGTACTCTGCTAATCTGCATCTGCCTTGTCGATCCAAGAGTTGTACGATTTTGGAAATCCGAACCATTTAACATAAACTTCTTCTCTATTATTTTTTATTCTGCGTCGTAAAATTTTTTCAACCAAATAGAATTCTGGTAGTACGATTTTTTGTAATTCGGCTTCATAAAACGAACCTTTAATTTCACGCCCCTCCATATCTTCCAAAATATACGTAAGAGGGAAGGAACCACTTACTTTAACAATCTTGAAATTTTCGGGTGTCCAATTAATTTCATAGCTTTTGTCAAAAACCGATTTTGTGCGACTTATGCGCACTACATCGCCAACTTTGAACTTTGACTTTTTCAGCTCAGCTTGCCATAGGTCTCCATATCCCTTGATAATCGTATGTCTACGAACGAAGTTTTTGCGTGATGGTTTAAATAGTTCATTAAGAAGAACCATTTTTTTATTTTCTGATTCTCCCATTATTTTTCTTTTGGAATAATTGTTTTAGATCTTCTTAAGTTAGGCTGTATCACTAGTCTGTTTCAGATATTCAGATACGATAGTTATATATACAGTATGGGCATCAGGGATGGCTTTGAACTGAATATAATCACCCTCCTTTAGACATTTCCTTCTTATTTTGTCCAAAGAAGTATAGTCGGCATTTATTAAAACGGGAGCTTTTTTATGAGAGACGAATATAGCTCTCACCTTTTGAGGATAATGAAAATTTATTCGATCATCGCCTTCAATAATGTAAAATGAATTATGTAGTTTTTTAGTGGCCCGGTATCCTATAACCATCACCAACGGACCTTCTGACATATCTCTTTCTAGCTTTGCAATCTTGCTAGAAAGCTCTTTACCTCTCCGTGCTGCATCTCCAATATTTTGAAAATTCTTGTTTATCATCTCATCGAATTGTTTAGTTTCCGATTTAATACAGTCTCCCAATAATGTTCTAATTGTTTTAAACATATTTTCCAAACGAACCTCTAAGTATTTATTATTTACAGCATCTAAAGAGTGAGCCGGAGGGGCAACATTTGATAATCTTTTACCCCCGGCATCGAAGTGCCCATCTATCAGCAGTTTAAATGAACCATTCCGCCCCCCGATCAAAGGTTTATCATAACCTCTACGGCGTCCAAATTTATCAATCGTATTTGCTCCTGCCATACTCAAAAGCCTACTAAAGCTAATTAAATAGAGAAAATGTTTTTAAACCTAATAAATTATTTTTTTCTCGCGTAATTCTTCTATAATAGACAAAATTTCATTTTCATGACCCGAATGTCCAGCAGATTTAGATCCTCACAACAAACGTAATCTCGCAATCAGCTCGGGTACTTTGTTCCAATATACACATTCCTTTTTCTTATTGTTAAAAGATTTCTGCCCCAGTATTTCTTTTGTTAATTTCATTTTTAAACCTTTTCCGTCCTTTCTTTGAATGCTATAAATTCCGTTCCTCTTTGTGTAATTCTTATAAATTGCATTTGTTTTCAATATTAATACTGTATATATATCACAGACATATTTACGAATTTTTTCGGGGTATAGTAATAATGCTTTCGGATATTTTAAGAAAAGTAAATCATACAATTGCACAGAACCGTCATATTCACCAATTTTTTGATCGTTTCGATACAAAATAACCTTGCCTGAAACAAACTTTATTTCCGAGTCCCCGATAAACATCTCTGCGTCTTCACTTTTGTAGCGTACCACAAACAGTCTATCATAGTCGCGATTATCATCTCTTAGTTTTTTCAAATGTCTTTCTACGGCCGAGAATCTATTTCTCGATAATTCAGTTTCCGATAAAGGGGTTTCGTACGATTCCTCATATGTACTTTCGTCTGAAGAAGCTTCAGCGTCAGTATATGATCCTTCAAGAATTGACGGGTCACCTAATTTAGATATCCCGTAGTTTGTCTTTTCCATTGGAGATTCCTTTTTTTCGATTTTTATATTTAAACCTGATTGGCTAGAAGTAGCTTTATCTTCGTTCAGCGTCGTTTTGATGGCTCCCGAAAGGGATTTTAGACTTGTTGTGACAGGTTGATAGAATGCCTCGAGTCCCAACTTGTTCTCAGTATGTCTGTTTCTTAAATAATTAAATTTTTTCCTAACATCTTCCGCGGTACTAACTAGTTTTCGCTTAAGATTTAGTTCGGTATTATTTTCCATTTTATTTATTTATTTTTTTTTTGTTGAAAAAAAAAAGCCTCTGCACAAACGAAAGGTCTCTAATAAAATGATGAACTTTGGTTAAGCTTTACGGGTATATGTAGCAATCAAATCCTTTTCTGTATCTACCAAAGGTAATATCGCTATCCTTATCTATGACCAAGAACCCGTATTTATTGCTCCAGCATTTGTTGCACATTTCTAGAAAATTCACAAAAGTAACATCCGGGACAACATGATCAGAATAAATATGTTTTAGATTAGTTTCATCCTGTTTAAATAAAATAATAAAGTTTGCGTTATCGCGTATTAATTGTTTAGGAATACTAGAGTATGTCTGAGCCAGATAAAAACTATCGATGTTATTGTGACAACGTCTTGGTTTTGGTTTATAATGTCATCGAAAATAAAAATTGAGTTTGCTTTTGCTTCAGATGGGTCAGCGATGTTTTCGTTATTATTAAAAGTAAATAACCCCAAACCGACTATCGTTCTAGTACTTTCTGCAGGTATTGGTATTTGGGTTAATATAATGATTTAGAATAGATATAGACATTCTCAAATCTCAAGCCCAAAGGGTTAGTTAAAAGCGAAATCATAACATTTGTTTTTCCACAATTCGAAGGTCCAACAATAAGACCCCTGATAGTAGACGGGAAAAGGTCCCCGTGTCGTTTAAAATTTAAGTCGATACCATTTCCAACGACTTCGTCGAGATTGTCAATGCAGAAGCTTTTTTTCAGCTTTACTGTTTGTATTGTGTTTTCCATTTAAATATCTGATTTAGAATTCAAAAAATTTATTTCGATGCCACCTCCAGTTAGAGCAAGACGTACTCGCGAACACAAGAGACGCGCAAAGACTGGCTCGGGTATACTAAACTCTATAATAAATAAACTACCCGTTGAACTACATATTCCGGGATACAATTACTGCGGACCAGGTACAAAGCTTCGAGAGAGACTTGCGCGAGGGGACGCACCGAAAAATAGTTTGGACAAATTTTGTTTAGATCATGATATCGTATATCCGGAAAAACGAGACTTAGAAGACCGTCATAAAGCTGATAAAATTTTGGAAAACAAAGCGTGGGAAGTATTTAAAGGAAAAGATTCTAATTTTGCTGAAAAAGCTGCGGCTTTGTTAGTGACTTCGGAGATGAAGATTAAGAGAAAGTTGGATATGGGTATGATAAAAAGAAAAAGCCAACGCACTCGAAAACAGAAAAATGCGAGCACGATAGCCTTCGGAACCGGCATTGTGGAAAGAGTTAGAAATGAATTAAAAAATAAAATACACGGCAGCAAAAAAAATCAAAGAAGAAAATATCAAAAAATTGGCATCTTCAGCTCTAAGTATCGCTAAAAATTCTGTGAAAAAGAACGGAGGCAAGAGAAAAATACGCACTCCGCGAATAATACCAGTCCCAAAGGTTAGCGGTTTACCACTGATCCCAATTTTCGCAGGTTTATCCGCACTAAGATCTATAGCGGCTGGTGCTTCAGGTATAGCAAAAGCTGTAAGTACCGCTAAGAACGCTCAAGAAGCTTTAACAGAAGCACAGCGACACAACAAAATGATGGAAGCTATTTCTATAGGGAAAAAAGGGGGGGCTTATATTTGAAGCCTTTTCGCAAAGGATTGGGTCTTTATTTAACCAAGTCAAAAAACTTTTAAGAGAGCTACCCTCCACGCCCCTCACGGATTTCCAACTAAAAAAATTTGCACGTAAATTTGATATTCCGCATTTTAGAGGAGTATATATGCGTGATGGTTTACCAAAAAACGGACCTCGCAAAAATGAATGCGCAATAGTAAACTTGAACGAATCTAGAGGGGCGGGGACACATTGGGTAGCCTATAAAAAGCAAGGAAGAATAACATCTTACTTTGACAGTTTTGGAAACTTATCCCCTCCATCAGAATTAATCGAGTATTTCCACGCAGGCGTACACAAAAGTTCTCAAATTCTATATAACTACGAGCGCCAGCAAAATTTTGATACAATCTGGTGTGGCCACCTAAATTTTTTACTGACTAAGTAGTTCTGAAAATTAATATGAATCGCGAAAGTATTAAACAAATGAGTCAATCTTTGAAGATTTTTTCCAAGCGAGGCGGATTACTCGAAATGACAACGGAATAAATGGAGAAGTTACCTAAAGAAATAATCATAGCCCTAGCATAAAATGAAATTGCCTATGTATGGGATAAGCTTCCTGAAAAGCTAAAAAAAGAAAGGGATATTCAACAATACATGTTTTGCACCCAGCATCATGTTCGCGAGATTGCAGATGTACCCGATGGACCACCACCAAGGCGTATTTTTTGTTGTTATTGCAAGACAGAGGATATCAATACGTTCACTCGGAATACTCCGGATTCTTCTATGCCGCCAAGAAGCGGACGGTGCACGCCCCTGTGATATTATTAACCTACTTTAGGATTGGTCATAGTATTTTTATTTTTCAGTAAAAAATATAGAGTACGTTGAAGTTGTTTCAGTCATGTCTTGTACGTTCACGCTGTCAGACTCGTCTAGTGTCCTTTATGCTGATTTTTTTCCTCCAATTGAGCTCGATAAAAATAGCAGTTATGGTTTAGGTTTATTAGGTTTTTATTCTTATAATTCAATTTCTAACATAGATTGTAATAATAACGTATTTGCATATAGAGAAAAAAGAGAAGGTAAATCGAAAACGATAAAGCTTTCTCCTGGGGTGTACGAGATCGAGGAGTAATTTTGTCTTACCTAAAAAAGGAAAAAAATAGTGGACATGAGGGTGATTCGGTAATATTTTCCTTAAAACCAAATAATAACACTCTTAAATGCGAGATTGAATCTTAATATTTCGTTGATTTTACTGTTGATAACTCACTTCGACACATTTTGGGTTTCGAGGCCGTGATTTTAGACAGATACAAGCGCCATGAATCTTCGCTCCCTGTGAATATAATGAAAGTACGAATGATTTGGGTAGAATGGAACATTATTTCGGGGGCTTACATCAATGAAAAAACTTTCATGTTCTTTTCGAATTCGATATAGATGTCGAGCCCGGATATAAATTAACGAAAGAACCACGAAATATAATATATTTACCTGTAATCCCACACGGGCGCCAGTATATTGATAACATTACTCTAAGAATTGTCGATGATCAGGGAGAACTCATTAATTTTCAGGGTGAAAAAACTATAGTTAAATTAGAATTAAAGAAACTTTTTTAATATAAACAAAAAAAAAATCAATGGGTTTCTGTTTTGATCGCGAGTCTTTTTGCCTAAAAAGTCCAAATAATTTCTTTAAATATCGGAGCTTAAAAGGACCAGATACCATTCAACACTCGAACGCAAACAAGTCAAGAACGAGTTTAGACTTGTCGCGTAAGCCTAATCGGAAAAAATTGAATAAGCTAGATTTGGAATTCCTGAAATCCATTGGGTTAAGAGTACGAAATAGTTAAGATGGCATTGGGACATAAGCTGGATATTTTTGAAGAGCCTATATTTGATAACTCTTATGTTAGTCTACACGAGCATACATATAAACCTTACGGATCTCCTAATTATAGAAATTCTGATGAAATTAGAATTCCTGCAAATTTTCAAGATCTGATTCTCGATATACCAGAGAGTTATATTTACATCGAAGGTGAATTTCAACCGGAGGATCCTTCAAAATTGTGCTACCTTTCGAATAATGCATTGGCGTTCTTGTTCGATGAAATACGTTATGAAATGGGTGGGGAGCAAGTGGCTAACGTTAGAAAACCCGGGATCGCGACCGCTCTTAAGTTTATTGCTTCTTTTGCTTCCCGACTAAGCGTGGCCGGATGGGGTCTCAGTGACACTAAACAAGAGATTTTGGATAAAACTAGTAATATTTTCTCTGGGAAACTTCCTCTAAAATTTTTAATGGGGTTTGCAGAAGATTACACTAGAGGAATAATCAACGTTAAACAAGAGCTAATTCTAACTATCGCGAGAACCTTCAAAAATTCTTACATAGGTGAGACGTCTGCTAAAATAAAAATGGACATAGAATGGAAAATTCGTCATATAGTACCAGAAGATAAATTGAAGATTAAACTTCTTTCAAAACTTTCACGGGGGACCCCACGGAGCGTCCATTAAAATTCCGTTTCGTATGTGGGATCTATATGAATTACCATCACTTCGTGAGACATTTTCAGATATTTGGGCAATCAAAACATGTACCGCGTCAGATAATAATTGCTTTTCAAGAAATCGGGAATTCCGATGTGTTCCATTCGTGATATTAGGTTATATTTAAATTCCGAAGTGTACCCCTATGAAAAACGGAATTTAGATTTTAGTAAGTCAATTTTCGCTCCAGCATATTATTCGTACGAAAATTTTCAGAAGAGCTACTATGGACGAGAAAATTATGATCGTCATGTTGAACCTTCCTGATTTCATAGCAAAGCCCATATTTGTGATCGATTGTTCCCACCACGCGGAAGCCATAAAGTCTTCAACGGTGGATATTAAATTGGAGTTTGAAGCTAAAACCAAATTTCCAAAAGGCGTACGGGTGTACGCGCTAATTCTTCACGATGCCTTTTTATCGTATAATCCAATGGATTGCTCAGTTAAAAAAAGAGCTGTATATGTTAATAATAAATATTCACTGCTTACCTCTCGTGTTTTATTTCCCCCTGTCCTTTGTGCGCAATAAAAGTACAGTTTGTACCCGCGAGGGTACACATTCGCAGAACTATGTTTTTAAAATAAATGTTTTGGTCAATATTCACTAGGTGGGGTTACCTTATTAAAGAAAATCTTATTCCAAGAGGGGACACTAGTTTACATTCGAACCGCTAGAGGGTGCAGATGGTCACGCGAACAATATGTCTCATTGACGCCATTGCTTTTCTTATGGGTGGGAAAATATCTGGGCTCTGATTGGCTTCGCCGCCATCGCAAACTAGAGGTGGGGAGATTGATTAAACCCCATTGATGCTTGCTTATCCAATGGGGACCAGTTTCAAGGGATTATGGGTAAAGGGGGAGGAGCTAGAGAGTCGTGGGTAAGGAGGACACACCACAAAAAAGGGAGAGGAGTGGGGGGTGGCTATAGTGTACTTAATCACTACTTTGCTGCGTTGTGATTGGCTCTGGCAAGAGCACGTGACATACGTTCCATTTTCGGTTTGGCAATGAAAATTTTGGAGCAGTTTTAACATTCCCGGTAGTAGATAACCAAAGGGACATTGTCCAAACATAACCTCACTTTTTGGCCCCACGGCCCACTCGCCCACTGGGCCTTCGCCCCGGGGCCCCCGACCACAGGCCTTTCGCCCATGGAGTCCGCAGGTCGTAGGGTAATGAGCCCCTTGCCCACGGACCCTTTGGGCCACTCGCCCACGCGGGGCTACCTAACCAAACCGTCGTCCGTGGTGCCAACCTAACCAAACCGTCGTCCGTGGTGCCAACCTAACCAAACCGTCGTCCGTGGTGCCAACCTAACCCAACCGTCGTTCGTGGGGGCCCCCGCCGACCTAAATTTACCGTCGTCCGTGGGTCGTATTGGGACACGCCTTCGAATAACAAAATCACGCCGCGTTTTGCGCTTCGAAACTCGACCGTTGGTCGCGGCAAAATGTGAATGTAAATTGCAGCGCGATTGTGTGCGATGACTCAGGCGCGTGGGACCGCCGCCGCAAACAGAATCTGGCAGCGGGTGAGATCATCGCGTCGCCTGGCTTTAAACCGGATCGGTGTGCGGCAGCGGCGTTAAGAAATGAACTTACCACCGCGATGAGTAGCGCCTTGGACTCGCTTTAAACAAAGCGGTGGGACACGCGGTCGAAATCACGCCGTACTTTTGCGCTTCGAAACTCGACGGCTGGGTGATATCGCTTCCTTTCACTCGGCGTCTGGGTGACATCATCGCTTGCTTTCGCCCGCCGCGAAAATGTTTTAAGCGAAATCTGCGTCGGATTAGAAACCCGCTTTCTCTCTCTTGACCCACATTACGCATTAAATGAAAAAATTGCAGCGAATAAAGGGAATCGAAAACCAATAGTTAAGTTGGGGCAGTTAGACGTTGGTCGACCATACAAGATAGGCAAGGCCAGAATAGGAAAGACCCAGTTTGGGGAGGCGGTTCTATTGGAGTTAGAATTATCGGTGGTGTTCCTGCCGAACCGGGTGACGGACAGCTTCCGGCCGAATATAGACCAATTTTCGACGGGCCGCTACAGTCTGGTGTATCGGGGCGTTAAAGAAGTCGGCAGTTGGCCCGCTCAACAATTTGAAATTGTTCAAAATTAAAAATTACGGGGGGAGAGAGAGAGACGGTAAGTCTTATTTTTCAAATATTATTATTATTAGATCGCAATGAATTTTACGCGAACTGTTGAGGACGCTCAAAATTTAATTTTGACTTTTCGTCAAGTGAACAAATACGTGTTCGATAATTTAACGGAAGAAGATAAAAATGTTTGGTTGGGACGTTTACGCAGAAACATCATTCGGTGCAACAAGATTGTTCGTAGTCCAAAAAAAAATATATCCATGGGGTTACAAAGAAAAATACAGACAACAATTCAACATCTTAAGACTATTAAACAAATGATTTTGAATCATCACCACCATTTTGGAATGGGGTTGCAAAGCAACAGTCCTGCAAATATAAAACAAAGGGTTTTGTGGGAGCAGATCGTGTCTTGTTTCCAGGGAAGAGTTTTAACGGGTGTAATAATCAATTTGAAACACAAAGACGAACAACAGTTTTTAAACGACTGTCTTGTCATATTTAAGAAAAAAATTTCAAAAATTTTAAAACAAGCGTCGCCAATGCTAAAAGTAAATGCCACGTTTTGCGGGGAATTTATAAAGAGAAAAAGCGACGACCAAGACGTGACCGACGTGAAATATATTTCTACCAAAAATGCTGTCATCGACTTGGGGACGGATTTAAACGAATGGTTCGTTGAAAATGTTAAAAGTCAAATTCTAAATAAATTGTCTGAATTTCAAGAACGCGATTCGGGATTTGCCTTGCAAAAAATTCTTTATTTGGAAATTAATATTAACAAATTTGAAGTGGGTAACGGCTCTTCCTACATTGAATTGCCCCCAGAAATTAAGAGAAAAAATGCATGCATTAATATTCAAAATAATGACGAAGCCTGTTTTTATTGGTCAGTGGTCTGTGCTTGTTTTCCTGTACATCTCAAACAACACTTACCAACTTCATATCCTTATTATAAGGGCGTTTTAAGAACTGAAAATTGCCCAACACCGATGGGTCTAAATCAAATTCATATATTTGAAAAATTCAACGAAATTTCCGTAAATGTGTACGTTTTAGAGTTAATTCAAAATAATAGTAAAAGTTTTTATTCAGTGTTACCGGCCCGTTTGACTAAAGAAAAACGCGAAAAACATGTCAATTTACTATTAATTCAAAATAAGTATTATCCAAAAATTAATGATTTTGATCCGGAACCGACGACGGCAGAGGACCATAAATATGAAAAAGAAGAAGAAATTAAATATCATTATTGTTATATTAAAAATTTATCTCGACTAGTGTCGCGCCAGCTTAGTAGACATAACGGCAAAAAATATATTTGCGATAGGTGGTTGAATTACTTCAGTAGCGAAACGCTCTTAAAGGATCATGAAAGGTTGTGTGTCAGTTTGAACGATTATAAAGTGTCTTTTCCCAAATACGACTATGTTGAATTTCGAAACCATATATACAAACAAACCACGCCATTTGTAATCTACGCCGATTTCGAAAGTCAACTTAAAGATGTAAATTTGGTAATTTCAGACAAAACGCGAAAATATCAAAAGCATGAGGCATATAGTGCCGCATATTATTTTAAATGTTCTTATGACGATTCTTTGTCCTTTTTCGAATCCTATCGCGGCCCAGATTGTATGGATTGGTTCGTCCGACAAATATCTGACTTATCGAAGTTTGTCCAATCGAAATTTATTGATATCGTACCCATGGAAGGGTCAATTACTTTCTCTCAAGTTTCGACACATTGTCATATTTGCGAAGAGCCTTTCTCACCGACAGACGTCATTGTCCGCGACCACGACCATTTTACCGGGAAATTCAGAAATTTCGCCCATCAGGCTTGTAATTTAAATTTTAGAAAATTGTTCATAGTGCCCGTAGTATTCCAGAATCTCTCAGGGTACGACGCCCATTTTATCCTTAGGGCCTTGGGAAATAAAGGGTCTTTAAGTTTGGTTCCGGTCAACAAGGAAAAATACATATCTTTTACCTATTACGAGCCCGTATATAAGCTAAAGTTTCGATTTATAGATTCGTTTAGATTTTTGGGGGCGTCTCTAGACAATTTGGTAAACAGCGTCGACAAAAATGAACTTTACATATTAAAAAAGGAATTTTCTCACCTTCAAGACGAATCAAAACTAAATTTATTGTCGCAAAAGGGTGTATTTTGTTATGATTACATAGACGACTACGACAAATTAAACGAAACGAGTTTACCGCCCATCGATGCTTTTTACAATAAATTATATGAGTCCGACATTAGTGAAGAAAAGTATGCTCATGCGCAAAAAGTCTGGTCCGCGTTTGAAATTAAAAACTTGGGCTAATATTCGGATTTATATTTGAAAACGGACGTTATTCTTTTGGCCGACGTATTTGAAAATTTTCGAAAAAATTGTATGGTGACGCATATTTTGGACCCGGCATGGTATTTTAGTATGCCCGGATATACGTAGGACTGTATGCTTAGATTCACAAAATGTCGTTTAGAACTGATGCGTGACATTGATCAGATTATGTTTATCGAACAGGGTATACGGGGTGGGATTTCGGTGTGCGTTGGCAGGTACGTTGAGGCAAACAACAAGTACATCCCCAATTACGATCCATCAAAGCAATCGAATTATCTCACATTTTTTGACGTTAACAATCTTTACGGCAAGGCTATGTCGGAGCCTCTTGCCTACGGCGGATTCACATGGTTGACTCGGGAAGAAATTGCCTCCCTTAGCATTAATAATGTTCCAGACACGGGCGGGGTAGGCTATATTTTGGAGGTAGATTTGCAACACCCTCAGAGTTTATACGATCTATATAAAGATTTCCCATTTTGTGCCGAGCATCGAGTGCCTCCCAATTCAAAATTACCAAAATTGATGACAACCCTTTTTAATAAATCAATTACGTTATACACTATCGAAATTTAAAGCAAGCTTTAAAACACGGTCTCGTTCTTACTAAAATACACAGAGTATTAAAATTTAGACAATCTTCTTGGCTAAAAGAATATATCGATCTAAAAAATCACTTACGGACGCAAGCCACTACCACTTTTGGTAAAAATCTTTTTAAATTATTTAATAACGCGGTGTTCGGAAAAACTATGGAAAACATACGTAAGCATCGGGTAGTAAAATTTGTTAGAAAGTGGGAGGGTCGTTACGGTGCTAAAAATTTAATTGCTAGTCCCCGATTTCACAATAGAACTGTACTAGATGATAATCTAATGTTGGTGGAACTGAAAAAATCGGAACTTATTTTTAACAAACCCCTTTACATTGGAATGTCAATTCTGGATCTATCTAAAATTATCATGTATTCGTTTCATTACGATTACATGCTACCCAAGTTAGGTCCGGAGAAATGTAAAATTCAGTATATGGACACGGACAGTTTCATTTACAACATCCATTGTGATGATGTATACGAAGAGGTTATTAAGTCCAATTTAAGCAAATTCTACACGTCCGACTATCCTATTGATAATCCATACAATATGCCTCGCGTCAATAAGAAAGTACTGGGTCTAATGAAGGACGAGGCCAACGGTTCAATAATTTCACACTATGCCGGACTAAGATCGAAAATGTACACTTATAATAATCTTAAACGGAAAAACTGTAAAAAAATCAAAGGGTGTAAACTACCAGATTGTTAAAAATAAAATAACTTTTGAAGATTTTGTTGATTGCTTGAAAAATTTAAAAGAAAAACATGCTACTCAACGAACCATTCGTTTTTATACGCACGAGGTGTTTAGTATCGAACAAACTAAAGTGGCGCTAAGTCCGTATGACGACAAAAGATATCTTATAGCAAACACGTTTGATCCTCTTCCGTGGGGACATTACAAGGCACTGTAATTTTTTTTCTCTGTTGTAGACAATGGCCGAATTGTTGTCGTTGAAAGATCTATGTATAAAGTCAATTAGTGAAAACGTTCGTTCTGTTGCACATTTTCTGCTTGAAACGACCTTACCGAGGACGCTAACGCTACAGATAATGGAAAAATATCCCGAATATAGGTGGAAATATATTAATGCACACGCTGTAAAATGTGAACGACCACCTCCACCAGATTTGAGTTTGATAACCCGTCAAAAGAAAGTATCGTTGGAACATCGGAATGCCATTTTAGTATGGCCAAGGTATACAGACCATCCTTTTCAGCATTATAGCTATTATTTAAGGGAAAAACACTATATAGTGATGACCCGAACATTTCTGTTGATGGTTTGTGAATCTTGCAAAGACGCTTTTATAACTTTTGAAAAAAAATCAAAAATCAAATTTGACAAATTTGATTTTTGCGATTATCGACACATACCTACCGTCGAAGCCTGTGCATTAATATATATGGTATACCAGAGTCAGAGGAGTTGGTGTGAAAGTTGCTATTCCGAAATACACTTTGAATTAGAACCCGAAGGAAACGATGGTCACACCAGAATATATAATAATTTAATGGCGATAATTGATTTGTTTTAACATATTCATTGCGACCTAATAATAATAAAAATATTTGTAAAAAAATTAGGCTTATGTTGGTCTTTTTTTTATTTTAATGTAAAAAAAATGTATATGTAACTTCAACAGGTTTTGTTCTTGTTGTTGTTTGGAGGAGTGTTTGTGTGCCTAAATAAAAAAAAACCCTAAAGATTTTTTTTTATTTACATCAACATCGACAATATTTTAAAAATTAAAAAAAACTATGGGATTGATGCGGGCAGAGAGGACGCTAAACTTGCAAAATGTTTAAGTTTTTTTCTGCATTCGTCGGAGTGAAGGCGGCGCCACTTGTAACTTGCTCTGTAGCAGGGCAATTTTAGTTTCAGTATCTTTGATCCGGTCCTCGTTTCGCACCAGCTGCGACTCTAAAACCATTTTCAACTGGAACGCTTCGCATACCACCCTTCTTTCTTCGTCGTCGATAAACATATCGAACCAACCGGAGGAGGAGGAGGATGAGCCGGTATGCTGCTGCTGCTGCTGCTGAACCGTTTCTTCGCTTTTTCTTTTTTTTTGTGAGGCTTTGGGGGCGTCGTCGCACTACGACGCCGTTTTGACGGTTTTCTTACTTGTTGTTTTTGCATTTCCGGTGGTGGTGGCGGCGGCGGCGTATAATGTATGTCGTAGCTCGTTAAAAATTCGTAAAACTCTTCGGGGGGGAGCGATATTTGCTGCTACTCCTGCTCCATGATGCGCGCCCGACACGACTGTTACATCGACACTGAGACTTATAATACATTCGCGTCGTCAATCCACGAATCGTGCGACTTGTCCAATCCCAACCAGCGCACCACAACTTTTTTACCGCGCCTGCGCAGAACCTTTTCAACGAGATAGACGTCAGGATTGGCCGTTTTTTGCAATTCTTCTTCGTAAAATCCTCCCATTATAGGTTTACCGTTCATATCTTCGAGAAGATACGTCACCGGGTTCGTGATCTGCACTTTGACCACTTTAAATAGTTCGGTGGTCCAATTCGGCGTGTATCCTTTGTTAAACACGTCTTTGGCTTTACTAATTCTAACCACGTCACCCACTTTCAATTTCCTAGCTCCGAATATTTTCAGGTGACTGAAAGCGCTCTTTAAAAGTGAATCGGCGTTACTTTTATTCACCGCATTAGGTTTCATTCCCGTCGTTCTGTGTTTCTTGGTGTTGTATTGTTGAACGACAGAGGGCAGCACGTCTGCCAGCGGTACGTTCCGTTTAACGAGAAATACCGATGCAATTTTTCTTTGAGCGTCCTTATTACCCGTTCGACTATCGCAGCCTTTTTCTTACTGTACGTACTATAATGATTAATTTCGTGCTTGGTCATGAGCTTCTCAAAATTGCCATTATAAAATTCCTTGCCCAGATCCGTTTGCAGGTTTTTTGGGTGTCGATCCCGTGCCTCTTTTAGAATTTTGGCGAAGGCCTTGGTCACATCACTACCCGTTTTTCTTTTAAACGGTTCGCACCACACGTATTTTGAAAAACAATCGATAACAACCAATATAAATTTAAAGTTTTTATTTTGTTTCGCATATCGGTCGAGCTGGGCCAAATCGGCCTGCCACAAATCATCCAATCCTCGTATTATAGTTCTGCGATGCGCATAATTTCTACGTGCCGGCCTGTGCAGTTCCCGCACGAGTTGTATCTTTTCTTTACTACTCATTCGTCAATTTGGTCCGCTGCTCTTTTTTTTGGGCCGATACGACTGTTGCTGCGGCGGGTGATTGAGAATCTGTAATTCCAACGCCCTCGCTATATCTTTATTTTCCCGGGAGAGTCGATTCACCCCGGGAACAATCTCGTCGAATCTCCGTTCTGCCACTAACGCGTGATTTTCCAACTCTTGCTTTGTGCAAATCTCGCCTAGTTTGCGATCAAGGTCGCGGCGAAAATGTAGAAATTCACCTCGAAACGTTCCGACTTGTTGTTCTAAACGTGCGAATCTCGTCTTGTTTGCTTCCAACACCAGGGTAATGTCCCTGTTTTTCCGCGAGAGTCGCTCCACCGCCAAAGCGTGTTTTTCGAACGCTTGTTCTTCTGGGGCTAGCAGCGGTGGTGATTCGATGACGTCTTTGGATCGTAACCTTTTCGTAAGCGCCTCGAGCACTTCATCGTCCACGTACCTTTTGGTGGCCGCGTCGTAGTTTTCGCTCGGCGTTTGGACATTGCAAATTCTTAAATGGTTCATATCGACGTTTCCCTACGCGGTATAATCGAAGGCGGAGCTCTTTATCACGGTAGTTCGCTTGGAGCGGACACCGCTGGAACGTCCAAACTTGTCCAGACTCATTATTAAACTAACGTGTTATACCGGCTTCTTTTAACTCTTCGACGATAGAGAGAATTTCGTTGTCCGCGGACGTGTTCCCTGCGTGTTTCGACGCGACCAACGAGTTCGTTGACGTCATCCCAGTACACGTATTCCATAGGCGCGTTATTATAGCGCATACTATAACCTTGGCCACTGTACGAATAAGGACGCGGTTTTACTAACGGTCGAATGACCTGAATGTACTTGGGTACCGTCGACGCGCCTTTTAGACGCCCGCGCGAGTCCCTATGTACCCCCGTGACATCCATAATTTTTTTATATTCTGCCAAATCGTTTTCGGTGTATGTCTGGGGGTCTTTCAAAAACACCAAATTATACAGGCCGAGAGTGCCGGGGTAACGCGTGCCGTCCACAATAATGTCGCCGGATCTTCGATGAAAATCCATCCACTTGTTGCCGAGAACCCATTTCGATGAGATCGAGTCATAAACGGGGCCTTAAACGGTGTCCGTGTCGGCCGATTTCGCCCATAAATTTTGAATATAAGGATGGGAAATCTCAGGATATTGATCTAGATAGGATCGAAAGGACTCGTTAGCCACATTCGAGGTGTCAAACACTTCATCCTCCTCCCCTTCCTCCTGCTGAATATCTTGCATCTCTACCGTACGATCGGCAGCCGAGGATGTCACCGTTTCCCGAATCTCCTCCAACGGCAAAAACGACACGTTGTCGTTCTTTTTGATTTCCGCTTTCGGTTCTTGCTTGAGGCCGGTATGTTCGCCGGTTGGAGGGGTTTTATTTTCGCAATATGCTCGAGCGGCTCGCTGACGGGTTTAAACAGTTTCCGAATGGACGCGTCCTCCTCGCTCTTGCCCAATTTTAGAGCCAAGTACTTTTTCCTAATTGACTTGTCAAATGTCAAATGTCAACGGGCGCCGCCTTCATGACACTGTGTGTTTCCGACGATCACTTGTCATCCACTTTTATATACTTGTCAAAACCCTTGCGGTAACGGCCGTTTTTCAATTCAAAATCTTTGACAATTACGAGGCTTCCGTACTTGTCCTGCCAACAGGCGGAACAGATATTTTTGAACGCGTCGTACGAAACGTCGGGCGAGACGTGCTCGTCGTAAACGTGGTGTAAATTCACGTCATCCTGTTTAAACAGTACTATAACGTTGCAATTGTCCCGTATCAGTTGCTTGGGTATTTTGGAGTACGTCTGGCAGAGATAGGCCGCGTCGATGGACTTGTGTCGACACATTGAGAAATATTCGCGAATTTTATTTTGTTTGTCACACGACACGTCGTCGAAAATGAACACGGAATTCTCTTTCGCTTCGCTGGGGTCGATTATCTCGTCGCTATCCCTGTAAGGGAAGTATCCAAGTCCTTTGGTTTGCTTCACTACGCGAGACAGTAGTTGGTATATGGGTTGATACAGCGACTTTGAGTAGACGTAAACGTTCTCGAAACGCGCTCCATTGGGGCTGAAGAGTAGCGTCAACATGGCGTTAGTTTTACCGCACCCGCTCGGTCCACAAAACACCGCCCTAAACGAGTTGGGTAACAGTTTTCCGTGTTTGCTTTTATTGTCCCCGCCCTCGCCGCAAACAAAATCTAAGTTTTCGATGGGGAGTGCGAGTTTCTGTTGAACCACCCGCATGACTACAACCCTTATTCGACCACCCCCTTTATATATATATATATATATATATATATATATATATATATATATATATATATATATATATATATATATATATATATATATATATATATATATATATATATATATATATATATATATATATACAACATATTTCGTGAATCCTTTGGACGCGGCGTGTAAGGCCCACGACATTGCTTATTCGCAGAAATGGTTCAAGGAGCGCCGTCACCCAGCCGACGAGTTTTTGCGAGTTGAAACTCGTCGGCTGGGTGACATCATGGCTTGCGACCGCCGCGTGGCAGCGGGTGAGATCATCGCGTCGCCTGCCTTCGCCGCAAAAAATGCTTAAAACAAATTAATGAGCCACTCGGTCCGATTAGTAATCCACACATGCTGCGACACAGGAAATACGAAACGTTGATATTATTACCGCATGTGTTTCCTTCGCTGCCGGAAATTGCATTTTATTTTTAATTTTCCATACATAACGTGGCCGGATGAGTACACCCGCGCGCGCGTGATTCCGTCAGAAACTGATTAGAAATTAAAAAAAAACAATAAGTAGAATATGTATATTTTATTGACCGAGACGTATATAGTGGAAAGACTAAAGCATTGAACAAGTTCATTTTATGAGACACGAGTTTTTCTATTTCCTCGCGCTCAAGGTATATTTCGATTAACGGATTGAATTTTTTCATCGTTAAGTCACACCGTTCTTCTTCATGCCAATAAGTCGCTTGCATACAATCTCATAGGGGGAGGATGACGTCGTTCCATTTTAGATTTCCAATTTCCTCGTCACTAAAATATAAAAACTCCAAAAATGCCTCGTGGGTAAAGTCTAGTCGCTGCTGTCCATTAACATATGCGCGTACTTGGGCGCAATCCATCTCGACATATAAATTTTCATCGATCGTTACTGTAGAATCCGGAATACGCGCAGGCGTAATTCTTCTGTGATTATTAAATGTTGCATCCCAATCACCACCCATCGTGGTTGTTGTTCAGTCAACTAACACACACACAAAATTTACATTGTTTTCTAACTCGTACACAGTATTTATACATTTCATCCCCTCCTATCGTCGAAATTGGACGGCACATTGAGTTTTAGTTATCTTGACCAAACACTTTGATAGCAAAAGTAGCGAACTGGACGCGATCAGGTATAACAAAATGAAAATAGTTTGTTTTTGATTCGGGGAAAAGTGCTTGTCGTCGTCGTCACCACTGCCTTGGAGGCTTCTGGAGTTGTTTTTCTTTAAAGAGTCATTGCTGCTGCTGCTACTGCTTACGATGCTTTGCCATTCTGCCTGATCTCCGTAACTGGGATCGGAGAAAACCAAACGAACTTTATAATTTTGGTGCACCGCACTCATTGGCAGTTTAGTCTCAAACAGGTTGCCGTCCGTCGCCGCCAGATGCATCGGCGTCGAGGTGTCCGGCCATGAACAGGAAGAATTACGATTATCGGTGTTTTTGAAACACACATATGCTTCAATTAAACCGCTGGGTTTGCGAATATAAAACATATTTTGCACTAATGTGGACAACAAAATAAACTTGACGTTTAGCGTAGCCATCGCGTTCTCGAATGACACTGATCACCACGTCGTCAGCGCTTTTTTATAGCGCTCAAACAATGAAAACACCGATTTTGCGAGGGAGCCGGTCCGTCGATATGGGTTCTGCTGTCAGGCCGGTTGTAATGCACAAAACACGGCAGATGAGTTTGTAGTTTAAAATTACATTGATGTTTTCCTGGTAATTTGTGCCACATATTTAACAATTCGTAGGGTCTCACCCGTGCTATGAGGTTTTGTGCCGGCAGCACTTTCAGGTCTTCGCTGTTCAAGTTCGTCAGATGATTCAACAGTATTTTATCCATCGTGGTCACCCCCTAGTCGTCAGTTTCATTAGCAAATTTTTAATCTGTTGAAACACGTTCTCGCGTTGACAATTGATGCCGAATAGATTGAAATCCACGGGTCCTGCGTTGATCAATTTATTTAAAAATTCGTTGTACTCGTAATAGGTTTTGTTTTTGAAAAAATAAATGTCCGTTGGTGTAGTGAAACGCTGTTCACGCCCTGCAGAATCTGACCAAACAATTCGTTTACAAAGTCGTGACCTTTCGGACGCAAACTGCACTCGTCCAATTCGTTGAAATAATTATCATCGTAAAGGATGAAAGTTCTGCCGGAGTATGTGCTGAAAATTGCATTAATTTGTTTATCTTGCGGAACGCGCAGGTTCTCGATGTCTGCTTTACGTTCTATCCTAAAACTAGGAAAGTCCACCACATAAAATAAATTGTCCGCAATGGCCACGAGTTGTCCGTTGGGTCTTTGATATATGTGGGAAATTTTGGCTGTTCGTTTTGGTTCGGTGTTGTTGAGTTTCTAAATAAAAAAAAACAAGCTATTTTTTCATTTACAATTAAGGTTTTCTTTGGTAAATCAACAGGAATAAAGCAGAAATGGCCCGTCTGTTGAATTTTATTACATATTCGGCAAAACAATTCGCCGCAGACATGTGGATTCTTTGGATTTTTTCTTTTAAAACAGAGACCGCAAAGATTAAATTTGTTACAAAGATCGTTGCCAAAACAAGTCTGACTTTTGAAAGTCCTATTGCATGCGTAACAATTTATCTTCTGTACTAGTTGACAAATGGGAGCGTTTTTACATTGGTAACATGAAACAGAGCATCGATGCGAAAATTTAATATTAAATGATTCGTGACAAAATTCACAAAAATATGAAACTCCAAAAGCAGCAGTCAGTGATGTAATAACGTTAAAGTGATTGTGGTCGTGAATGAGGTTTTCGCAATGGTTTTCGATTACCGCTATACCCACTACCAAAGCACGAGGTAGGCAAAGATTGTCTCTATTTCGAAAAGAAATTATCTCTTTTCGGCGAGCGCATTCATCATCAAAGGAATTGAAGTATAATTTCTTTCTACCGGACCCACGGGGTAAAGAGACCGTCGTAACGTTTTGAATAAAATTATCAGTTTCTAAACCCGCGTTATTTGACTGAAACACCTTACTAAGTATATTAAATACGTCATCGACTGTGACGTTATTAGCATCTTGAAATGGAATCCAACCCTGTCCGTTTGAGTATCGCGTGGAATTAAATGTTATTCCCACTTTATCGCCCTGGTCTAAATTAGGGCACTGATTCTGTATTATTTCTGATATCGCAGCTTTTACCCAAACAAGAGGATTTTCATTTAAAGGTACCGGGTTCAAATGAAATTCTGTAGAATGACCAACAACCCCGAACCTACACACACTCCGCACAGACTCCCTTACGGTAGTGTATTTGGCCATTATTTATTAATTATTTTCAATTATTTTTATTTAAAACAAAGAAAAACAGAGGTTGAATACGTCTACTTCCCTCTATTCCCACTTATGTTAAAAGAAAAAAAAATGACACCAATTATTCTTATAAAATTCGGTTGGCGGATTGTTTGTTAAGACATACAGACTTGTTAGGACTTGTGACCGACTTGCCTTGACCCTTTTTATCCCTGGAATATAAAAAGCCTCACTGTTTCTCTTTCTACTTTAGTTTTCTTGAAATCTAATATGGTTAAACACGTATCTCATTCAAAAAAATTTTCACTTGAGGAAAATTAAAAAATTGAAGGACCAAATTAAGGTGTACGAAGAAAAGAAAAAATTGGTAAAACACCTTGAACGTCTGCGAATTTAAATTTAAGTACCCGAATTTAAAAAAAAAAATTAAAAACAAAGTCACCTACCTTTATTTCGAGGAAGCACAAAAATCGATGACAAAGTCACCACAAACTAGTTCACTTGGTAACAAGCAAAAGAATAATAATGGTAATAATACGTAAAATATCAGTATGTATCACGTATGAAAACAAAGTTGATATTGAACCGTTGATCACGTTTGGTTTCCTTTAAATACCAAAAAGACTCCTAAAAATACAGGACCGAACTTGAATTGGCTTAGTACTGCAATTTCCATATTAAGTGATATTATCTAGTTATTTATAAAAAAGATTCCTATTTCAGCTTTTGTAAGATTGCACTGATCAAGAGAAAAAATGGGGTAGAAGAAAAAAAAACCAGCCTAATGAGTGCGTAATTAGTAACCTAAATTACACTACAATGTGTTTTTTTTTCGAGGAGGATCAAATTCAAAAAATACGTCCCTGCATGATGAATTTTCTCACACATTTTCTTAAAAGTCATAGAAAGACAGCGGCATCGAAATGAGGGTTGAGGGTGGGTGATGGTCAGTTTTGCCGCCGAACCTTTTAGCCTCATTTAGTCGTGGATGTTCAAATGCGCTTGTAGTCCTATATTAAAGTGGAAAGTGTGGTAGATGCAAATATCATTTTATTTTCGAAACGGTCAGTTTTGTGCTGCTTTGTGAGTGTGATTTTTGGTTACGGTTCCAGAGAGACACAGTTTTGTTTGTCAGTGCCTTTACTTTTTTTTTTCGAGAGATTTTTACCATAAACAATGAACGGGTAAGTGACTAATTAGATAATTATTTGTAAATCTGCGAGTGAATTATCCTAAAGCCTTTAATTAGCTAATCAGCCCCGGTTTATTGACGGTTAAGTTTCGCAAAATTTAAAATGAAAAGAAAAAGGGAATGCCTCTTCGAAAGAGCAATAAAGCAAGGGCCTTTTTTTACCGATAATTTTTGAAATACCGGGGTTAGTTTTTCTTTTTTTCTTCGCGTGTAGCCTAGAGAAGACATTTACCTGATTCAGTTTTTTATCTGCATTATACAGGTGCATTACTAGTCAGGTATTACGTTGCCACCGGTGCCTACTCAGGTCCGACACTGTCTGCCGTGAAGCGATATTCGCTTGCGATGGCGTTGAGGCACATACGATCTGCGCGTCATGTGCCGATGTACTAGGTTGGTTGCAACGTGAACCCCCGCTAGTATGCCCCTTTTGCGGAATTATTGTTTTTCGCTCCAGGGTGCTGGAGCGCATGACTTTTTTGGAAGAAAGGTAAATGTTTTTATTTCAAAAAAAGGAAGCAAAATAAATAAATTAAAATAACTCGCTATATTCTTGTTCATCATAGAAAACGCCAAGAAATGGTGAGGATACCCACCCCTCCACCCTTATTCCCTATTCAGAACATCCCGAAGTAACTAATTTCACCCTTATTTTAAAATAAAAATACTAACACTTTTTTTCAACCAAAAAATAGTTTCCAAGACGCGGACTCCGACGCATCCAGCGAGGAGACAGTGGAATTCCCCCACCATGGCGGGGAAGTTAGAGCGGGTTCGCCAAGCTCGGGAAGTAGCACCGTAAGCTACATTTTTGAGTTGCCGCTTCCCTTGCTTCCTGAGGATTCGCTCGATTCGGGATATGGACAACTTCCACACGAACATATTTAAAAAAGTACGAGCGGTTATTTCCACGATAACGCTGACACCGTTAAATTTCTAATTTTCTTTTTGCAGATTCCGGAATATAAATATTTACTCCTTACCTCTCGTGTTTTATTTCCCCTGTCCTTTGTGTGCAATAGTAAAAGTACAGTTTGTACCCGCGAGGGTAACATTCGCAGAACTTTGTTTTTAAAATAATTGTTTTGGTCAATATTCACTAGGTGGGTTACCTTATTAAAGAAAATCTTATTCCAAGAGGGGACACTAGTTTACATTCGAACCGCTAGAGGGTGCAGATGGTCACGCGAACAATATGATCAAGTCTCATTGACGCCATTGCTTTTCTTACGGGTGGTAAAATATCTGGGCTCTGATTGGCTTCGCCGCCATCGCAAACTAGAGGAGGGGGATTGAATAAACCCCACATTGGTGGTTGCTTATCCAATGGGGGCCAGTTTCAAGGGAATGTGGGTAAAGGGGGAGGAGCTAAGAGGGTCGTGAGGAAGGAGGACACGCACACAAAAAGGGAGAGGTCCACCACCCGCAATGGCCACGAGTTGTCCGTTGGGTCTTTGATATATGTGGGAAATTTTGTCCATGGGAACGTACTCGGGAACGTTCGTTTTGGTTCGGTGTAGGTTCTATCATCTAGGCGTAATATCCAACACCATTTATCGTAAAACACGTACATATGATTAGAAAATTATCCGGAAGTATATTACACAAGTCTGGTGGTGGTGGTGACAAAATAACTTTTGTTGTTGTTTTTGTGCCGCTTTTCGATGTAGTTGTCGTCGATGGCGACACTGATATGGTCATTTTGTCTCCATACAAACGGTGAATTGCCGCAATGTCATCGAGTCCCAATGTATTTACGCTCCCATAAAATGGATACATAATGGACGTGGGATCATTACTATGCCCGATTTCGTGTGATAGCACGGTATACAAACACGTTTGTGGTGCGGGCGCAGGCACATCGTTCCCAAAATACCACTTTTCGTCTTTATCAAAATGAATTTCCACACACTTTTGATTTGTATTGGGAAAAAATGCGTGACCCAAAACTTGACCTTTTCCGTCAAATTTATAACTACATGATCCGTTGCCTTGACATCTTACGCTTTGTTTATGTTCGTACGATTTATCGGTGATTAGAATCAGAATATCGGGCTTCATGTAATTGTAAGCGAATTCTAAATTGGAAACGGAACTCCAAATTTTGAAAACTTGGTTGGCGATCGTCCGTAATCGAACCCTTTGCCAGGGTGGCGAGGCTTGAACATACCAATTTAAAGTCGTTTTATTCCATACCGCATTGGCGGTTGTGAAAGCATTTTCTTCTATTCCGCAGCGGGGGCTTTTTATTAGCGCTATGGTCTCATTGTTAGATGGTAGATTGTACAATTCCTGAAAATCCATTAACGCTTGCTCTAAACTGACCGGATCGATCTGAGTGAGAGACACGTCGTCGTCGTCGCCCCCGCTATTCACCTGCAGAAAGCCATATTTTTGTAAATAATCAGAGAGTTCCTGGTCGGTCGTCTTCGGCTGTCGAGCACATGGCGATATTGCATTAAGCAACAAACGTGGATAACAGAAACAAACCCTCCACACAAACGCTTCTTTAAACTTCGACTGACACGTGAAACAACCCGCATTCCTAGGAAAGGCAGGTATACCAATCATGTCAAATTTAAGCTACCCTCCAGTGTCGTCGTAGGTTCGGGGATAGTAAATGACGAATACAACAAAGCGGTAATTTTTAATAATTTAATTTGCATTTTATTTAACTTAGGTTGTTATGTAGAAAATGTGACATTTCTACAATTAAGCAATATACTACCAGTACTTTTCCCCTTAATTACTACTTTCAGAAACAAAAGAAAATGTTAGATTCCATTCAAACTTTTTCGGTTTTCATAATATCTCGCGTTTATTTAGAAGCTAAGGGCCTGTGGCCATTAACCAGACGTTTCTGTATGCTATCAGGTATTGTTGGACCTAATTGCAGTTTCAACATAAAATTCTTGTAGCCTGTTCGCTGCAAATTTTCGTTTGGGTATGTATTATTCATTAGTTTCAAAATAATATGTAACTGGTTTTTCTCGTATTACTACAAAATTAATTCAAAAATCCTAAATGATAAACTTCACCGAAATTTTTATGTTCTCCTTTGCCGATTTTTTAAAAATTATTAAATAATTATTAATCAGAATTAGCTCGTCATAAATAAGGATGGCGCGTTAACAGCTTTTTGTTGGCGAAGGAAGTCCAAAGGCTGGTTTGATATTATGTATATAAATCTTAACAAACACAAAAATAGAGCTATATTGCCACCGAAAATCTGAATTTATGTTTAAAAATGTAACTTCCCTTATTTAAACTATTGCCTGCAAATGGCGCCTATATTTTATAGTTTTTTTGTATCCTTTTTTTTTGCTTGCAAATGTGTGTCCATTTTCGGGTACTGATTTTTTTTTTCTCAAATTAATACAAATTACTCAAAACGGAGTTAAAAACAGACGAGGAGAAAAAGGAAGAACCCTTATTTCTCCGACGCTAACCTCCGATTTTTATAAAAATTGACGCCTTTGACCCTGCTCGTGAATATTTTGCAAAGGAATTCTAAAATTTAACTTCCAAATAACGCATACTCTCGCCTAGTGTCACAGTTTTGGGCCCCATTTTGCTATGGTTAGACAGGTTTATTCTTATTCTTATTATTATTATATTATATATATAAGAAGCATCTCCTTCATTCAAATGGACTTTTTCATACCTAATACAACAGCTCCCGGGCATCATCTCCCCTTAAATGTTTCTATTGAATTAATTTTAGTTACAAAAAATTAGATGAACGTCAAAATTGGCATAAAAAGATAATTAAGATTTAATTAAACAAGAATATGCACAAAAGAAAAGAAATAAACTCCGGCACTGGAAACAAGGAAATATCGCTAAAACGGCAACTGAAAATCACGAAAAAAAAAGTCCAATTTCCAACATTGAAGCAGGTAAATTATCCCCGACCCCCTTTAACCTACATGCAACAACAATAAAAAAAATCTAATACCCGGCATTTCAATATGTAACAGTAAATATCCATGGTTTATTGATCTTTCGAAGAGGCATTCCCTTTTCTTTTCATTGTAAATATTTCAAAACTTAACCGTCAATTATACGAAACCCAATACAAATTAAAAAGCTAAAGACAAATCACTCGGAGTTTTCCAAATAAATGTCTAATTAGTTACTTACCCGTTCTTTGTTTATGGTAAAAATCTCCCGAACAAGAAAGTGAAGGCACTAGCAAAACAAAACTATGTCTCTCTGTAACCGGCACCCCAAAATCACAATCCGAAAATCACAAGCAGCATAACACTGAGCGTTTGAAAATAAACTTATACTTGCATCTACTACCCTCCCCACTTTTTAAAATATTTCCTTATTTCGAACATCCGCAAAGAAATAAGGATAAACGAGGGCGAATGTCCGGCATACAGACCCCACATGCATTTTGAGGCATTTTTTTAATAGGCGTAAGGTATGCCGACATCTGCAGAAAAAGTGTGACAAATAGGAATCGCGTAATTGTCTCATGGGTACGTCGATAACCACTCACGAATCAAGGGGTTTATGGTATACAACAAGCTGCTTACATTACTTCGAAAAAATTCTTCGACAGGAAAAAACCTGACGGAGAACTTCCACCTCGGTTTTTAGACAAGCTCTGAAAAGAAAAAAGTACGTATCAAATAATGCGCTATTTTAAAAGGCCACATATTATCAATAGTGGAATAATTTATAAACAATTTATATTAAGATATACCTTTATCCTCTTTGCAAATAATTTTCTACTCGCTCACAGGTAGGGATCCTGAAGATCCTTCAATATTTTGTTTGCGCCAGGTATTTAGCTTAGCTTTTGAAAAATTATTATTATTTTTTAAAAAGGCGCCTTTTCGTAAACGCCTCGAGCACTTCATCGTCCACGTACTTTTTGGTGGCCGCGTCTTGGTTTTCGCTAGGCGTTTGGACATTGCAAATTCTTAAATATCGACGTTTCCCTCCGCGGGATAGTCGAAGGCGGAGCTCTTTATCACGGTAGTTCGCTTGGAGGGGACACCGCTGGAACGTCCAAACTTGTCCAGACTCATTATTAAACTAACGTATTATACCGGCTTCTTTTAACTCTTCGACGATAGAGAGAATTTCGTTGTCCGCGGACGTGTTCCCTGCGTGTTTCGACGCGACCAATAATTTTAAGCGCTCAACGAGTTCGTTGACTTCATCCCAGTACACGTATTCCATAGGCGCATTATTATAGCGCATACTATAACCTTGTCCACTGTACGAATTAGGACGCGGTTTTACTAACGGTCGAATGACCTGAATGTACTTGCGCTGCGTCGGCGATGTCAACGGGCGCCGCCTTCATGACACTGTGTTTCCGACGATCACTTGTCACCAACTTTTATATACTTGTCAAAATCCTTGCGGTAACGGCCGTTTTTCAATTCAAATTCTTTGACAATTAAGTACGCCAACAGGCGGAACAGATTTTTTTGAACGCGTCGTACGAAACGTCGGGCGGGACGTGCTCGTCGAAAAAGTGGTGTAAATTCACGTCATCCTGTTTAAACAGTACTATAACGTTGCAATTGTCTCGTATCAGTTGCTTGGGTATTTTGGAGTACGTCTGGCAGAGATAGGCCGCGTCGATGGACTTGTGTCGACACATTGAGAAATATTCGCGAATTTTATTTTGTTTGTCACACGACACGTCGTCGAAAATAAACACGGAATTATCTTTCGCTTCGCTGGGGTCTATTATCTCGTCGCTATCATTGTAAGGAAAGTATCCAAGTCCTTTGGTTTGCTTACGCGAGACAGTAGTTGGTATTTGGGTTGATACAGCGACCTTGAGTAGACTTAAACGTTCTCGAAACGCGCTCCATTGGGGCTGAAGAGTAGCGTCAATATGGCGTTAGTTTTACCGCACCCGCTGGGTCCACAAAACACCGCCCTGAACGTGTTGGGTAACAGTTTTCCGTGTTTGCTTTTCTTGCCCCCGCCCTCGCCGCAAACAAAATCTAAATTTTCGATGGGGAGTGCGAGTTTCTGTTGCACCACCCGCATGACTACAACCCTTATTCGACCACCCCCTTATATATACAACATATTTCGTGAATCCTTTGGACGCGGCGTGTAAGGCCCACGACATTGCTTATTCGCTGAGATCATCGCGTCGCCTGCCTTCGCCGCAAAAAATGCTTAAAACAAATTAATTAGCCACTCGGTCCGATTAGTAATCCACACATCTTTCGACACAGGAAATACGAAACGTTGATATTATTACCGCATGCGTTTCCTTCGCCGCCGGAAATTGCATTTTTTTTTTAATTTTCCACACATACAATTACGTGGCCGGATGAGTACCCCGCGCGCGTGTTTCCGTCAGAAACTGATTAGAAAATAAAAAAAACAATAAGTAGAATATGTATATCTTATTGACCGAGACGTATATAGTGGAAAGACATAAAATGAACAACTTCATTTTATGAGACACGAGTTTTTCTATAGTCACACCGTTCTTCTTCGTGCCAATAAGTCGCTTGCATGCAATCTCCTAGGGGGAGGAGGACGTCGTTCCATTTTAGATTTCCAATTTCCTCGTCACTAAAATATAAAAACTCCAAAAATGCCTCGTGGGTAAAGTCTAGTCGCTGCTGTCCATTAACATACAGGCGTACTTGGACGCAATCCATCTCGACATATATATTTTCATCGATCGTTACTGTAGTATCCGGAATAAGCGCAGGCGTAATTCTTCTGTGATTATTAAATGTTGCATCCCAATCACCACCCATCGTTGTTGTTGTTGTTCAGTCAACTAACACACACACAAAACTAACATTGTTTTCTAACTCATACACAGTATTTATACATTTCATCCCCTCCTATTCTCGAAATTGGACGGCACATTGAGTTTTAGTTATCTTGACCAAACACTTTGATAGCAAAAGTAGCGAACTGGACGCGATCAGGTATAACAAAATGAAAATAGTTTGTTTTTGATTCGGTGAAAAGTGCTTGTCGTCGTCGTCGTCACCACTGCCTTGGAGGCTTCTGGAGTTGTTTTTGTTTAAAGAGTCATTGCTGCTGCTGCTGCTACTGCTTACGATGCTTTGCCATTCTGCCTGATCTCCGTAACTGGGATCGGAGAAAACCAAACGAACTTTATAATTTTGGTGCACCGCACTCATTGGCAGTTTAGTCTCAGGTTGCCGTCCGTCGCCGCCAGATGCATCTGCGTCCAGGTGTCCGGCCATGAACAGGAAGACTTACGATTATCGGCGTTTTTGAAGCACATATGCTTCAATTACCCCGCTGGGTTTGTGAATATAAAACATATTTTGCACTAATGTGGACAAAAAATAAACTTGACGTTTAGCGTAGCCATCGCGTTCTCGAATGACACTGATCACCACCGATTTTGCGAGGGAGCCGGTCCGTCGATATGGGTTCTGCTGTCAGGCCGGTTGTAATGCAAAAAACACGGCAGATGAGTTTGTAGTTTAAAATTACATTTATGTTTTCCAGGTAATTTGTGCCATATATTTAACAATTCGTAGGGGGTCTCACCCGTTCTATTGAGGGCCCACGTGGGTGCATGCGCACCACCCCTTATGCGCCACCCTTGAAGGGGTGGCTGCCCACCGCGACGGGGTAGACCAATGAAATATACAGAAAATGAGACAAACCAAAATAAACCAAAGTAAAAAGAATAAATTTAGCGGGAAATACGAATGTGGGGTGGGGGTAGACACACATAATAAAATATTGAAACTAGGTATGGTGCGTGTGCTTTACCATAGGAACTAAAGGAACCACAGTGGGTGTAATATAATATATTTATTGATGACGTAATACAAGGCACACACATGCTATATAGTTTTACTCGGAGGCTTCGTGTTCCGGGTTTTTGGTGGATGCGCGGGCTTCGCTTTCTTTTTCATTTTCCTCGATGTCAATTTGTTGTAGTTCTAGGGTTAGGTCGTATTTGCACTTCCAGTAGAATTCTTCGGTTGTGGGGTTGCTGCACAGGTTGCATGGTTTTGATTGTTTTTTTGCTGTTCGTTTGTCTGGGGTTGGTGGTTGGTGTTGCGGAATCGGCTTGTCTGGTGTTGTGGGGCGGTTGTTGAGCAGTGGTGCTTCTATGTGTACAATTGTTATTCGTCTCTCGCAGGCTTTGATTGTTTCCATGTGTATCCCTTTGGGCCAGAATAGGTCCAGGTGATTCACTCATATTATTCTCGGTGTACCTGCTTGGATTCTTGTTGCCCCGTATTTGATGTTCTGGGTGATGGGCGACTCCAATTGTGGAAGTCTAGGTCGTCCAGGATGATCCCGTCAACGCTGTTGTTGTAGCGCCTCCAGTCTTCTTTATCCTTCACATGGAGAGGATGTTGGAAGTGTGCCAGCGCGTATTGCGTTTTACCTAAACCTGTGCTTCCTACAAGCACGATTACTTTTTTTTTGGAGTCCGTTAGGGGTCGGTTGAATGTTTCCGGGGGATATAGGCCTCGATCGAGGCAGTCATAATTTTGGGTGAAAAATAAGCACAGTTTTCTGGTTTTGTAAATAAAATGATTTGTCATGCTTCTCAATTAAGTCCATCGCGCCTTGGTACGTGTCGCACTGCAGGGCTTCGTCTATGATTGTCTTGTCTACCTTTCGTCTGAATTTTGGACTTTCACCGTACACGTACAGTTCTCCTTCGCGTTTGTTCTCATCTGTACGGTATTTGATGCAAGCCTCCGGATCGTTAGCGTATTGTATATTGGCGTTGTTGAAAAGTTTTTGTATTGCTCCCAGCGTTCTCGCATTTTTGAATCCAAAAGTCAGTTGTATATGCTCCATGCCCATGCGTCCTGTTTCCTGCTGTCCTATGTACCACGCTACGTGCTGTTGCATTGCTTCAAGTCGCTCGTTTCGGTCTTCTCCACTGATGAAGCACGTGACGACTCTTTTTTTACAGGTGGTGTTCATGGTGGAATGTATTGTGGCTTGCGTATTTAATAAGATGCACAGTAGGTTGGCAGCACTTTGTACACTGTTTTAGCATTTTATTTCGCGATATGCAGAATGGATCCTGTTGATGTTTGTATTTTTGTATAAAGTTACACCTGCTGCACACTATTTTTTTTGTATAAACGAAGCTATTTACTGGCGTGTTCATATTAAATTGAATTGTTGTTTGTGTGTGTTGGACGTATTAATAATAGTACTTATCGTCGGATGTTGATATCTATTTCCTGTTTCCTGTTTCCTGTCAGCCCGCGCCTTCGGCACGTACGCCTCCCTCCCGGTGACGTTTGCGTCACTTACGGTCTAACCTACTTCGAGGTCAGTATGGAAAAGTCATTTGGTCCTAAAGTGCAGTTTAGTGATGCGGAGTATGATTTGGCTCGCGATTTGGATGTATTTCATACGCCTGAAGCATTAGGAAAGTAATTAATACTATCCAAAATTTTTAAATTTTCTAGCGTCATAAGAATAATTTTCTTCTTCTCATTATAATTTCGGGTTTAAAGGATGTCTCATTTAGTATATATTTCAAGAGAAATATTAAATCAAATGCGCCTCCATTGTGTGAGATAACCAAAATTTGTTTAAATTTTTGTCTGATTGTAAGTAAATGATAAAAAAATCCATGTATACACTTTGAACCTTTAACTTTTTGTAATTTAATTCCACAT
The DNA here is from genome assembly GCF_029955315.1 of Cylas formicarius. Lineage (NCBI taxonomy): Eukaryota > Metazoa > Arthropoda > Insecta > Coleoptera > Brentidae > Cylas > Cylas formicarius. The sequence continues at coordinate 4,275,907 of NW_026844225.1, read as the reverse complement.
TGTAAACATCTTGGGGACGCGGAGTCTAAACAAAGCTCTACAAACTTGTTTAAAAACACATAAGTTAACTATGTGCTTAAAAGAACCCGTATTGTAAACTTCATCTTGTTGAGTTTCTAAATAAAAAAAAACAAGCTATTTTTTCATTTACAATTAAGGTTTTCTTTGGTAAATCAACAGGAATAAAGCAGAAATGGCCCGTCTGTTGAATTTTATTACATATTCGGCAAAACAATTCGCCGCAGACATGTGGATTCTTTGGATTTTTTCTTTTAAAACAGAGACCGCAAAGATTAAATTTGTTACAAAGATCGAAACAGTGCGTTTGGTAATAGCCTTATTTCCGGCATAGTTATATACTACAATTTTGTATTTCGGGCTTAGGTGAGTTTGAAATTTCTGTATTTCTTCTAGCCCCGCTCCCCCTTCACCTATAACTACTCCAGCCGATTGCGTGAGATCTATTGCCCTTTGCGTTTGAAACCTATGCCGATCTTTTCGTATTCGTATTCTTACTAACTCTGAATCGTTTTCGATTACCGCTATACCCACTACCAAAGCACGAGGTAGGCAAAGATTGTCTCTATTTCGAAAAGAAATTATCCCTTTTCGGCGAGCGCATTCATCATCAAAGGAATTGAAGTATAATTTCTTTCTACCGGACCCACGGGGTAAAGAGACCGTCGTAACGTTTAGAATAAAATTATCAGTTTCTAAACCCGCGTTATTTGACTGAAACACCTTACTAAGTATATTAAATACGTCATCGACTGTGACGTTATTAGCATCTTGAAATGGAACCCAACCCTGTCCGTTTGAGTATCGCGTGGAATTAAATGTTATTCCCACTTTATCGCCCTGGTCTAAATTAGGGCACTGATTCTGTATTATTTCTGATATCGCAGCTTTTACCCAAACAAGAGGATTTTCATTTAAAGGTACCGGGTTCAAATGAAATTCTGTAGAATGACCAACAACCCCGAACCTACACACACTCCGCACAGACTCCCTTACGATAGTGTATTTGGCCATTATTTATTAATTATTTTCAATTATTTTTATTTAAAACAAAGAAAAACAGAGGTTGAATACGTCTACTTCCCTCTATTCCCACTTATGTTAAAAGAAAAAAAAAATGATACTAATTATTCTTTTAAAATTCGGTTAGCGGATTGTTTGTTAAGACACTTGTTGCAGCATATTTTTTGTAATACCATCGCGGTAATTGCTAAAAGTATATTAAAAGTTAAGTTCAAATCAAAAGTTACCCCTGTTTTTTTTAAAAAAACAAGATTTATTAAGTGCGAAACTTAATTGGCGCAGTCGGTAGGATTCTGCAAGGAAATTCATTGCGAACAGTCCTTCAGTTTCAACTGTTTATCCAGAAGAACCAACTCCAAAGGCCGAGTAAAGAAAGAGAAGAATGAAGATCTTCTTGTAAGTTGCTCATTCCTTTAATTTTGTCCCATTTTTATGAGTAGTACAAATATTAGAGATTTAAGTGATTACCTGTCAAGTCTTACTATTGATAATATTTTGGAAAATTCCACAAATTCTAATAACCAAGAAATGGCACCACCTCAGTTTGATATGAAAATTCTCGATATTATCCCAAAATTTGAAGGTGAAACTAGCGAATTAGCATCATTTCTAGAAATAAGTCAAACATTAATAAAAACTTACTGGGATATAACAAATCAAAATAGTATCCAAAATATTCTTTTAATTAATGGCATATACGCTAAACTAATCGGTAGAGCTAGGGGTGTGTATTGCAATTGTATCACTAAAGACTGGGAAAACGTTAAGAAATCTTTAATTGCACATTTCGGTGATCAACGAAATGAGAGCGGTCTTCTCATGGATTTAGGTAATTTAAAACAAGGCCAAAACGAAGCCTCTTTACATTTTCTAAATCGCGTTATGAATATATTAAATGCCCTATATAATTACATAGATATTCATGAAAACGTCGTAGAAATTAAAGCGGTAAAAAAAAGGTTTTACCAAGAACATAGTTTAAATATCTTGTTATCCGGATTAAAAGATCCCCAAGGTCCAATAATTCGCTCGATGAAACCCAACAATTTATAATAACCGATAACAACATTCGCTATCAACAGAAAGGCAATAATAATAATAATAATAACATAAATAATCACTTTAAAAATATCAAGACGCATAATCATAGTCAATTTTACACGCCCAAATTTATCCCATATACACTTCAACACATAAATCAACCTAACAATTCGCAATTTCCCTCAGGCCCTATTAATATTCAACCAAGACCAATAAACCCCCAAAGGTTTCCCACAAATCGCCAAGTATTTGGTCCCCAACCAAATGTTTTTCGACCCCGAAATAATCAAAATTTCCCAAAACCAACACCCATGAGTGGAATATCTACTGCAATAGCAAGGCCCTCGTCATCAAATACACAATTTAATTCACCCCCGAATAGAAACCACCAACAGACAAATCAACAGAAACCCCCGAATTTTACATTTGAGGAACTCTATAACATTGACAACCAACAACCCACCGGCTATCAATACGAAACCTCCCCAGAAATGCACCTTTTCGAAAACAATTATAACCCCAGCTACGAGGAATGCGAGTATAGGGAATCATCTCAATCCTGCGATCAAACTCCCCCGGAACATTATGAAGAAAATTTTCAGGACGTTCCGCCCCCAAACGAAATAATATAGAATTAAACTCTATTTATGATAAAAAACACCTACCCTACATCGATATCCAAGACCCCCCTCTTAAACTATTAATAGATACAGGCGCAACAAGATCCTTTATCGACCCTGAAAAAGCCCAAGAATTTTATCAACAATTTATAAAAAAGGAACCTTTTACCGATAGTTCAATTTTTCAAACAACTTCTCGAGACGAATGTATTGAAATTCCAGCGTTCAAGGAATTTAAAACTAACAAACAAATTAAAATGTATTTATTTAAATTTCATAAATTTTTCGATGGACTTATAGGATTTGACGTAATGAAGAATTTAGAAATCCAACTGAACTTTCGACACTCAAAGGTAATCACACCACAAACTGAAATTCCCATAACCTATTATGATTCCGATAGGAAACTTCTTTTTTATCTTAAATTAGAACCATTAACTATCGAGAAAGTAAAAATTCCTGTCACCACTAATAACGGATATATAATTATTCCCGAAACCAAACACGGTAATTGTTTTATTAAACCTAGTTTAACTAAATCTGTTAATAATTATGCATTAACGGAAATCCACAATCGCGCAAATTTCCCTCAAGAGATTGTCCTATATGACCCGATACCAGTCGAACCAGTTAACCCTAACGACCTCGAAATATTCCACGTGAAAGTAAGCTCGAATACCAGTTACGCATCCGACAATGACATTACAGAACTACTCCGTACTAACCACATGAATGAAGAAGAAAAAAACCGCATAAATAAATTGTGCCGCGAATACTCTGACATCTTTCATAAAGACAGAAACCCTTTAACGTTTACAAACCAAATCAAGCACTCAATTAAAACAAAAGACGAAACCCCTGTCTACACCAAATCTTATAGGTACCCATTTATACATAAACCCGAAGTTGAAAAACAAATTGACTCTATGTTAAAACAAAATATAATCCGACCCAGCGAATCTCCATGGTCTTCCCCGATTTGGATCGTACCAAAAAAAATCGATGCATCCGGCCAGAGGAAATGGAGAATCGTGGTAGATTATAGAAAAGTAAACGAAAAAACTATAGACGACCGTTACCCCCTCCCTAACATTACTGACATTTTGGACAAATTAGGCCGCTGCCAATACTTTACCACTCTCGACCTAGCTCAGGGCTTTCACCAAATTGAAATGCACCCTGACGACATAAAAAAACTGCCTTTACGGTTGAAAATGGCCATTATGAATACGTCCGTATGCCATTTGGATTAAAAAACGCCCCTGCTACATTCCAAAGAATCATGGATAACGTTCTTAAAGGTTTACAAAATACTATATGTCTTGTCTATATGGATGACATAATAATTTTTTCGACATCTTTGCAAGAACATATTCTAAATCTAAAAAAGGTTTTCGACAGATTAAGGGACGCTAATCTCAAAGTACAGATCGATAAATCCGAATTCTTGTGAAAAGAGGTCGCCTTTTTGGGCCACATAGTTACTTCAGAAGGAGTTAAACCCAATCCTGATAAAATAAATGCTATTTTGAGATATCCAATTCCAAACACCCAAAAAGAAATCAGAGGATTCCTAGGCCTCTTAGGCTATTACAGAAAATTCATAAAAGACTTCGCAAAACTCACTAAACCTCTCACTAACTGTTTAAAAAAGGACGCAAAGGTTGTACATACCGAAACATTCATTAAAACTTTCGAGCTAAACAACCCCGAGAAGAACTATTCAACAACAGAAAAGGAACTTTTAGCCATCGTATGGGCTACAAAATATTTTAGGCCATATCTATTCGATCGCAAATTCCTAATAATTACAGATCACAAACCTCTCGAGTGGCTAATGTCACTAAAAGAACCAAATTCTAAGTTAGTCCGTTGGCGACTAAAATTACAAGAGTTCGACTTCGAAATTCAATACAAAAGAGGCACAAAAAATACAAACGCCGATGCCTTATCACGAATCGAAATCTACCCCAATGAATCCCAGGAACTCCCCATCCTTCGAATCATGCGAGAGTTTAATGAAAATCCCCAGTTAGACACTGATCCCGTCGCATCTACAAGCCGACAATCAGTCATAGTAGAAGTAGACCCAGAAGAGAATGACAACGACACTGTCCACACTAGTCAAGAAGAACCCATCTGTTCTTTAAGCATATCTGAAAAACCCCTAAACCATTTTCAAAATCAAATAGTCATCAATCTTTCAGACAAACCACACTATAAAAAACCCGAAATTATCTTCGGATCACCCAATATACGAAAACGTTGGCAAGTCTATGCGAATCAAGAAACAATCTCAAATCAAATTATAAATCTATTAAAGGAATATGGAAAGCCCAAATCTATATTCGCCTTCTATTTCTTCAACGATCCTAATGATCTTCTTTATAAGGAACTATGCAGAACCATTCCTACAGTTTTTAAAAATTCGGCTTTCAAACTGCTAAAAACCAACAAAAAATTTATTGACATACGAGAACCCGAAAAGCAACAAGACGAAATAAAGAAACAACACGAAGGTTTAACTAACCACCGTGGCATCCACGAAACGATAAATCAACTTAAACAAAAAATCTATTGGCCGAAAATAACAAGTGACGTTCAAAAATTTATAAATAATTGTCAAATATGTTTAGAATCAAAATACGAAAGGATCCCAATCAAAACACCACTTCAACTAACACAAACACCGTCAAAACCATTAGAACTCCTACATGTGGACACATTCCAAATTGAAGGAAAAAAATTGCTTAACATTGTGCGACGCCTTCTCAAAGTATGCACAAGCATATCCCATAGTTTCTGCAAACAACATATCAATTTTTGAAAAACTTCTCCAATTTGTGTCACACCATGGAATCCCCCAAAACATAATATCTGATAAAGGTCCCGAATTTAATAACCACCTTATAAATGAATTTGCACAAATTTCAAAAATCAACTGGCATTATACCAAAACACGAAACCCAAATAGTAATTCTATTATAGAACGATTCAACTCAACCCTTATCGAACACATGCGAATATTAAACCAAACAAAACCCGATTTAAATCTCAATGATAAACTATTATACGCCATCATAGGATACAATAATTCTATCCACTCGACCACAGGTTACAAACCCATGGAATTACTTAATGGCCACCTAAACGTTTTAAGCCCTCTCGACACAGATAAAAACCAACCCTATGATTCTCACCTAATAGAAAGACACAAGGAAATATTGAAGGAAATTTACAAAACTATTCAAAATAATTCACAACACAAAAAAGAAGAACTTATATCCAAAATTAACACCTCAAGACAGGAAGCCCCACCATTTAACCCTGAATCTAACGCTTATATCAGTAATCCTAAGAAAAGACAAAAAACTAATCCTAAATTTATAGCAACAAAAGTAATTTCGGATGACAAAATTAGAGTCACAACAAAAAAGGGAACATACCATAAAAATATATTCAAAAGACCTAGAAAACTAACGAAGTCTTCCTTGTTACAGACTACTGCTAACCAGTCTAATAACAACTCCGTATGCACAGGAAGTAAAAATGAAAAACCTAAAAAACAGTCCGGGGATCTTGCTGTTCAAATTGGGCCAAGCAAAAATTAAAACTTCCTCACACACATTCCTACATTTTATTGAATTAACCGCTATCCGTAATCAAATCGAAATAATTAACGATCACCATAACTCGTTAAAGGACGCTATTAAAGCAGGTCTTAGCTCCGTCTACAATTACGCATTAAGTAACTTTCATACTCACCTGGAATACGAACTTAAAATAGTTAGAGAAAAATTTAATACGATTTATCCTAATTTTAGAAATAAGAGAGGACTAATTAATCCTCTAGGTAGCGTTATTAAATTCATTTCAGGCAACCTAGATAATACAGACGCTGAGAAATACGATAGGGCACTTAATGAATTACGAACCTCCCAAGAAAACGTAATTTCTGAGGTAAATAAACAAATTTCTTTGAATACCGAATTAGTGCGGGAAGTTAACTTAACACTTTCCTTAATGGTTCACAACCAGCAGATTATTAATGAAAGGATTAATAGAGTTCGTTCAGACATGAACCAACTAACATTCAATTTCAACTACTATATGGAAACAAGAGATATCCTCGACCAATTAAAATTGAACCTAGACTCAATCTTAAATCTGCTCTCAAACATCGAAAATGCAATCACATTCGCTAAACTGCAAACGTTGCACCCGAGTATAGTACCTAAAAACAATCTAAGACAAATACTTAATAAATTAAAACTCTTATATCATAATTCTCAAATCTTATTCTTAAAAGAACAAGATTTCAATCAATATTACGAAATAATTGAAGTATCAGCATACTTTAATAATAACAAACTAGTATTTGTACTAAATGTCCCACTAGTTCATCCAGACCCATTTACCCTTTATAAACTATTCTCAATCCCAACAAAAGATAATTTAACTATTATACCACCCAACTCCTACTTCCTTATGAGTGACAAGGAATACCAATATATGGATAATCAATGCAAGAAGTTTCCTGAGATCTACTTCTGTGAAAAGGAGATGATTTTACCAAACTTCGAGAAACCAGATTGTATATTCTCCCTCCTACAACAAAATTCCAACGGAAACGGAAATTGTAAGATCGCCCACGTCGCCATAACTGAAGAATTTATAGAAGAAATTAGTAGCGAATATTACATCACTATCCTTCCCACGGAAACAAGGGTACAAACAACGTGCAAAACTACGGACTTCGTTATACTGCAAGGAGTCCATCTAATACAAATTCCTATGGGATGCTACATGAAGATTGATTCCCTAATCTACTATAATAAATATAGTAGAACTTCGGAAGAACCGTTCGTGCTTCCAGAAATTCGATCTAGACAACACCCGAAAATAGAACAAAAAGAAATAACCCTATCCCACGTATCCCTTAATAAACTACATACCATTCAGTTCCAGCAGAGGAATCTCAAGCCAATTCCGCAATTACAAACCTCCAACCATGCAGCCTGGTCAATTCCCTTTAGTGTGATGACAATTATAATAAGTATAATTGTAACTCTCTACATACTTAGAAGAAGATTCAGCACCATAAAAAGCAGGAACCTCGAAGAACCTAAAGAAATGCAATCATTCATAGACGATGCTCGAGTTATTCCACCCTCTAGCCTCGACTAAGACGGGAGGAATTACGTAACCGGAATACAAAGGACAACCGCTTTCCAAACATTAGTAATAATGTAAACATTTTTCGTATATATAAACCTTAGAACCCTTAGATAATTATTACTTTTTAGTTCAGTGTATCGTACACGTTAGACTAGAATAGAACGCTGCTTGTTGCAGCATATTTTTTGTAATACCATCGCGGTAATTGCTAAAAGTATATTAAAAGTTAAGTTCAAATCAAAAGTTACCCCTGTTTTTTTTAAAAAAACAAGATTTATTAAGTGCGAAACTTAATTCGTATCTCATTCAAAAAAAAATTCAATAAATATTCACTTGAGGAAAATTAAAAAATTGAAGGATCAAATTAAGGTGTACGAAGAAAAGAAAAAATTGGTAAAACTCCTTGAACGTCTGCGGATTTAAATGTAAGTACCCGAATTTAAAAAAAAAATAAAAACAAATTCACCTACCTTTATTTCGAGGAAGCACAAAATCGATGACAACGTCACCACAAACCAGTTCACTTGGTAACAAGCAAAAGAATAATAATAATTGTAATAAAAATCAGCCTAATGAGTGCGTAATTAGTAACCTAAATTACACTAAAATGTGTTTTTATTTTTTTCGAGGAGGATCAAATTCATAAAATACGTCCCTGCATGATAAATTTTCTCACTTTTCGTATTCTTTCGTGGGTGGCTCTCGATATACCTACCCCCAAGACCACCCCATTGAATAAAATAAACTCATAAAACTTGCAAGGTTTGTTTTATTTTCTTTGTATACTAAAACACACCGCCGCTTCGTGGGTGGCTCTCGATATACCTACCCCCGAGACCATAAACACTGCAAGTTCTGTTTTCTCACAGAAAGTCATAAAAAGACAGCGGCATCGAAATGAGGCTTGAGGGTGGGTGATGGTCAGTTTTGCCGCCGAACCTTTTAGCCTCATTTAGTCGTCGATGTCCAAACACACCGCCGCTTCGTGTGTGGCTCTCGATATACCTACCCCCAAGACCATAAACACTGCAAGTTCTGTTTTCTCACACAAAGTCATAAAAAGACAGCGGCATCGAAATGAGGCTTAAGGGTGGGTGATGGTCGGTTTTGGCACCGAACCTTTTACCCCACATTTAGTCGTGGATGTTCAAACACACCGCCGCTTCGTGGGTGGCTCTCGATATACCTAACCCTGAGACCATAAACACTGCAAATTCTGTTTTCTCACACAAAGTCGTAAAAAGACAGCTGCATCGAAATGAGGGTTGAGGGTGGGGTGATGGTTAGTTTTGCCGCCGAACCTTTTAGCCTCATTTAGTCGTGGATGTTCAAATGCGCTTGTAGTCCTATATTAAAGTGGAAAGTGTGTGGTATATCCAAATATCGTTTTATTTTCGAAACGGTCAGTTTTGTGCTGCTTGTGATTTTCGGGTTGTGATTTTTGGTTACGGTTATAGAGACACAGTTTTGTTTGTCAGTGCCTTTACTTTTTTTTCGAGAGATTTTTTCCATAGACAATGAACGGGTAAGTGATTAATTAGATAATTATTTGTAAATCTGCGAGTGAATTATCCTAAAGCCTTTAATTAACTAATCAGCCGCTGTTTATTGACGGATAAGTTTGGCAAAATATAAAATAAAAATAAAAAGGGGATGCCTCTTCGAAAGAGCAATAAAGCAAAGGCCTTTTTTACCGATAATTTTTGAAATGCCGGGGTTAGTTTTTCTTTTTTTCTTCGCGTGTAGCCTAGAGAAGACATTTACCTGATTCAGTTTTTTATCTGCATTTTACAGGTGCGTCGCTATTGAAGTAATACGCTGCCAGCGCTGCATGCTCAGGGCCGACACTGTCTGCCCTGAAGCGATATTCGCTTGCGATGGCGTCGAGGCGCATACGTTCTGCGCCTCGTGTCCCGAAGTGATTGGCTGGTTGCAAAATGAACCCCCGCTACTTTGCCCCTTTTGCGGGATGATTGTTTTTCGCTCCAGGGTGCTGGAGCGAATGGCTTTTTTGGGAGAAAGGTAAATGTTTTTGTTTAAAAAAAAAAAAGGAAGCAAAATAAATAAATTAAAATAACTCGCTATATTCTTGTTCATCATAGAAGACGCCAAGAAATGAAGAGGATGCCTGGCCCTCCACCCTTAATCCCAATTCAGGACATCCCGAAGTAACTAATTTCACCCTTTTTTTAAAATAAAAATACTAACACTTTTTTCAACCAAAAAATAGCTTCCAAGACGTAATCTCCATCGGATCCAGCGAGGATACAGCGGAATTCCCACACCATGGCGGGGAAGTTAGACCGGGTAGACCAAGCTCGGGGAGTAACACCGTAAGCTACATTTTCGAGTTGCCGCCTCCCTTGGATCCTGAGGAGTCGCTCGATTCGGGATATGGACACGAACATATTTAAAAAAAAAAGTACGAGCGGGTATTTCCACGATAACGCTGACACCGTTAAATTTCTAATTTTCTTTTTGCAGATTCCGGAATATAAATATTCACTCCTTACCTCTCGTGTTTTATTTCCCCCTGTCCTTTGTGCGCAATAAAAGTACAGTTTGTACCCGCGAGGGTACACATTCGCAGAACTATATGTTTTTAAAATAAATGTTTTGGTCAATATCCACTAGGTGGGGTTACCTTATTAAAGAAAATCTTATTCCAAGAGGGGACACTAGTTTACATTCGAACCGCTAGAGGGTGCAGATGGTCACGCGAACAATATGATCAAGTCTCATTGACGCCATTGCTTATCTTAGGGGTGGGAAAATATCTGGGCTCTGATTGGCTTCGCCGCCATCGCAAACTAGAGGTGGGGAGATTGATTAAACTCCATTGGTGCTTGCTTATCCAATGGGGACCAATTTCAAGGGATTATGGGTAAAGGGGTAGGAGCTAGAGAGTCGTGGGTAAGGAGGACACCCCACAAAAAAGGGAGAGGAGTGGGGGGTGGCTATAGTGTACTTAATCACTACTCAGCAACTTAAAACGCAGAGAGAGAGTGGCCGATATACGGTCTCTCTCACGCTTGAACCTCCGTATAGCGCTTCTCACTCGCGCTTACGTGTAATATTCGCGATCACCTGGCAGGTGGAATATTCCACCCAAATTACCTGTCATTTTGAAAATATTTATTTTAGATAATAAAGAATATGCAGTTGAAATTTCGATTTGCCTCAAACACATATTTTCGATTATTCAGATATGACTTTGTAAACACCTGGCACAGGTAAAAACTCACCAAAATAACTTTGCTTATTGATTTTTTCACTTTTCAAATATTAATTCAAAAAGCATAAAAATTTTAAAGTGCCTCAAAAATATTTTTTTAACTAAAAAATTCTGGGGTTTAAAAATATAAGGGTTGATTTATCCTGGCATTCGTCCAGCCAGGTTTGCGGTTTTGTATTTAAAATATCATTAAATAAATATTATTCAAATATTCATAGTGCCTCAAACACGTAAAAAAAAAGGCTAGCTCTCCTACAATATAACATTTCCTTTCAAAATATATGGCGACAGATATTTTTCATCTCTAAACTTGGTAGATTTCTTAAAAAGAAAGGAAATAGGATATACGGGAACAATTAACGCAAACAGGTTGGAGAATTGTCCTTTGCGTGATAACTTGCTGCAACTGAAAAAACGCCAACGGGGTAGCTTTAATTTTTGCAGATATAAATACCTAAATAACGGTAACCCTATAGAATGACAATCGTCCAGTTTTAACTGTCAGTAGTTGTGATCAAGTAAATCCCATTTCTCAAGTTGGTCGCTGAATTTCTACTGAGAAAAAAAAAGTCCTATTCCTCAGCCATTTGTAATAGACCAATATAATAAATATATGGGTGGAGTGGACCGGATGGACCAAAGCATCCACAATTATCGAATAAGCGTTCGTTCTAAAAAGTGGTGGTGGAGTCTCTTTACATTTTGTTTGGACTCGTGCATGCATAACGTTTGGCAATATTATAGACTCCAATCAAATTGCGAAAGAGTTGATATTCTACAATCGACGAGAAACAGTTCAGGTCTATTTAAAAAGATATGGACGACCAATTTTAGCTGGAGCACGTCCAAAGACATCAACGCCATTAGATTCGAGAAATTTCAACCACATTAGATATGATGGCTTGAATCATTGGATTATTCCAGCTAAAAAACAGAACAGTTGCTCCCTTTGTCATAAAAACTCAACTAAAATGTATGAGAAGTGTGATATCAACTTACATGAAGCTTGCTTTAAAACTTATCATGTTCCTGATGCTTAGTTACCTGTTTTTTTTTTAATTTAATTAAAATTATTTATTTAAAATTTGTTTTGATTTTACTGTACCCATTCATTCCCGATGTTCCAAAATTGGAACATCATTTTTTTATAGAAAAAACACTTGAAAAGGCGAAAAACAATTTTTTCCTCAGATAATATAATCACTCTTGCTATATTTTTCCAAATATTTTATTTTTCAAAAGATTTGCAAAACTCGGGCATAACAGGTATTTTCAATTCTTAAAACTCGGTCAATAACGGGTTAAGGTACACTAAAAATATTGAAACAAAATTTATACCCGAGCGGGAAAACTTGTTTGATACCGGACCAGATTGTTGCCCGAGACCACTATGCTACGGCTGGCAACGGTGTTCACGATAACACCACACTCTATTCCTAAAGAAGATAGTAGCAGCGAAAAAGAAATGGAAGAGAAAGAAATACAAAAATTGAAGATGAAGTTCCTGATGCAGCACGGGTTGTTCGAACTTGTAACACTCATGCGCATTTTTAACTTCGATAACACAAATTTGGGTTATAAACGTCGACGCAAATTCTTGTTTCGCCTTTTAAAAAAAATCAGATGAAATACATTTTCGCGAACTAACAAAACAGAATTTTCTAAAATGGCCAATATAATTTAACCCATGTTTTTTCTTTTTTGAATTAACAATTTCGGATGGTACTCAACTTTGAAATTTATCGGGGTAAAACCGATTCAGATTGTGAACAGACCATTAACACCCCAACTTGGACCTTGGACATCATAAGTATGTATTTATATGCAGGGTCTAGTACAGGGTGCGGCAGCATAACTTCCTTTTTTTAAATGCGCGCCATTGAGTTAGTTGATGTCATAGTGGGGCGCTAGTGGTCTCGTTCAAGAGGGGGTACTGTAAAGTTTTGTCCCGACACGGTTCAGTCGCCATCATGCGTTGGAATAGTGAGGAGCGTGCCTTTGCCGTTGAGGCCTACTTTTCAAGCGGTTGTTCGGTTGTTGCAACACAGCGTGCATTTCGGAATCGCTTTAATTTAGCCCCGTTGGCTCCCGTCCCAGACCGCAAATCAATTGTTACATGGGTCACTACATTCAGACAAACTGCAAGTGCGACAAAACGAAGAACTGGAGTCCCTCGGCCCGTTAGATCACCTGAGAACATTGAAGCAGTGAGAGCTTCAATGTTGCGATCACCACGGCGTTCTGCGCGCAAACACGCATCTGCCCTTGGACTATCCGATCGTTCTGTGAGAAGAATTCTTCGTGATGATCTTCATTTTCATCCCTATAAGATGGCGATAGTGCAGGAACTTACAGAACGTGACTTCAATTCTCGGATGAACGCGTGTGAGCTTCTTCTTGATGTCGTTCCCGAGGGTGCTATTGTTTTTTTTAGCGATGAAGCCCATTTTCATTTATGTGGGTCGGTTAACAAACAAAACATGCGCTACTGGGCTGACACCAACCCTCGACAATTGCATCAAAGGCCTTTGCATTCACCCAAAGTCACAGTGTGGTGTGCAATTTCCTCAGCTGGAATTATTGGTCCCTGGTTTTTTGAGGAAAATGAGGTTACAGTGACAGTGAATTCGGACCGGTATGTAAACATGCTACAGAATTTTTTTTTCCCACGGCTAGAAGAGTTGGATTTGGGGGACACTTGGTTCCAACAAGACGGTGCAACAGCACACACTTCAAGAGCATCGATGGCTGTTTTGAGGGAACACTTTCCAGAGCGCCTTATCTCAATTAGAGGCGATTTGGAATGGCCGGCACGCTCTCCCGATCTGTCCCCTTGTGATTTTTTTCTATGGGGTTTTTTGAAATCCCTGGTTTATGTGAACCGTCCAAGAACCCTACAAGATTTGAAGACCAACATCGAAGAAGAAATTGCCAACATAACACCAGCTATGCTAACAAGAGTCATGACAAACGCCAGATATCGGTTTACGCAATGTATGGAGAATGAGGGACGTCACCTAATAGATTTGATCTTCAAAACAATGTAAATAAAAACTTTAGACATGTACCTACATTATAAAAAATAAATAAAGATTTTCCGATGCACACAATAGTTTTTATTGAGTTTTGAAAAAAGGAAGTTATGCTGCCGCACCCTGTAGAAGTCAGTTAACGCTATCAGAAAATTGTGCGATCTCTGCAACGCTGTCCGGAAACTAGGCTTGCGCTTACTGCGGAGCCGACCAAAGTGCTCATAAGCAGTGCTAGTATAGCCAGTTTACAATTGTCTGTTGCTGTGTTTATTTCGCCATGGCAGCCCCTACTTCAATACAGAAGAACGGATCTTTCTGGCGACACCAGGCTGATTACGAGACAATCTTCGATGAGTTCCAGGTGCAGATGCCTAACAGGCCAGTTCCCAGTAGACAGATGATATACAGTTAAACAAGAAGTTTCAAAAAATGGGTCAATGTTAGATTCACCGCGTAGTGTAACGGTAGCGACTGAAGAGAACCTGCACCTCGTTGCCCAAACGTTTGTCGAGACACCCATTCAGTCTGCAGTTTGCGCAGCTTTTCAGTTGTCGTCCTCATTTGATATATGCGCTAACAGCTAATCAACAAATTCTTTGGAGGGATGAAGCATAATTAAAATTAAATGAATGGATTAACTAGCGTCTATTGAACATCTGAGAACCCCCATGAGACCACTGCGCAGAGTTGAATCTTCCTGGAATAATTTCCTTGAGGAGACCGTTGACGCAGATAATTATCAGGAACTCCTTGTGGATTTAAACGGTGAACTTGATAATAACCCAGAGTTAGCAGATACTCGCTGTTCCCTTACGCCGGACCAGTTTTTAGGTCTGGTCCTTGAGAGGAAGAAAAACTAAAAGTGTCAACAATGGCAAACGCGCAGGAAAAGATTTACACAGCGGAAGAGATCAAGAAGATCGCACCACATTACCGTGGTAAACCAGAGAACTTCAAACCTGACTTTAAACCTAAAGTTAGGAACGTACCCGTTGGTAAGAGAGATCCAACCGTGCCAAAACCGACACATGCTGCAGAAAACTCGCAGCCCACCAGCCAGAACAATGAGCCTCTGTTGACAGAGGCAATTTTCGGCATAGACATTACGGTGACAGAGATTGCACGAAAGCAATCCTTTAACGCCAATTATTCAAAATTGGTGGATCTAACACTCGACACGTTCGACGCGAACCAGACTGATGTGAATCAGCTGGATCGTAAGCTATGTACGGAAGAGTTACTATACTATTCCACAGTATTACTTCATCTACGCTTGATCCAGGTCAAGTCAAAGCAAGGACAGCAAGTACTGTCAAGCCCGGAAAAAGATATTCGAAAGGCAGTTGTAGACGAAAATTTTAACGTTCCGCAACCGACCTACACTTACATTAAGGAAATTGAAACGTATACCGACCGAATGGGCAAAGAGACATTGTTGGAAATTCCCGCATTGCCAACTACCGTCGTGCAAAATTTTGAAGGATACTATGCCCACGCGGTGAACGCTGACACTCATAATCTGTTCGAAGACGTTCCATCCCTGGGAGTAGCTAGGGACATGGTAATGGCGCTCGCTTCTCAAGAAGCGGAACCTGTGCCAAACTTCCATGTGCACAGCATTGTGACAACCAACTTTATCGGAAAAACGTCATTAAAAGGAGAACGAAGGCCAGAAATTAGGCAGCGTTTAGCAGGCTTTGGTATTACCGCGAACCAGTTCGACGAGTACGTAAACAAACACGCGATTCAATCTGCGGTACCTACGGTCAATCTCAGATGTTATTGGCAAATTCGAAACTTTTAAAGTTGAAAAAGTCGTGATGCGTAACTTGGGTATGGCAGGAGGCGAAATTCAAATAGTAACAACAACGCCCTCCGAGGAATAATAAATTGAAAACTGGCGTCAAAGGTCAGTGCAAGGAACCTCACCGTCATCAAGTTCGACAGCTGTGCTCGGTGCAGCAAACGGATTTGGTTTCCAACTCTTCAAGGAAGATGGTTGAGGACGAAATCGAGTGGAGAGAATTACCAATTGGAGCTGCAGGTCAAAATCCCTGGCAAATGCAAGACAATTGGTATAATAACCGAAACGCACGTCGCAACGCCATCGTGTTAAAATAAAAATCAAGAACCGTATTGACTGGTCTAGTTCGTTTCCCAAAACCCGAATGATGCATTAATTTATTAATAGCCTAAATCTAACACGATATTAAAAAGTTATCCATTATTTCTGCAATATATGGTTAAAAAATGTAGTTCCACTTTTACGAAGAATTAAACACCAGCAAAAAGAAAGGTTGCTATATTTTACAATTTTTCTTCGACAAGGACAATAAGGATAATGCCAATCCGCACACACCAATAGTGCTTCAGCAGTTTGGATGGGAAGTTCTTGTACATCCACATTTTCCTTAGAGTGACCAGCTGTTCTTTCCTATAGCCAATAGTTTTACTGCTGACATGATTCAATTTGGGGATGTGAAACCCGAATACATTTTTTTTAAACGAAGAGAGGCATAATAAAATTTCCTTAAAAATGGCGACAAGTGAGGGAACAAGATGTTGATAACCAGTCAAATAAAAAAAATATATGATTGTTAGCACTCACTTAATCGGCCGACCCAAAATATAAATTTTTATATCTTTTTTTTAACCTCCTTTTGGGACGCAG
Source organism: Cylas formicarius (assembly GCF_029955315.1). Classification (NCBI taxonomy): domain Eukaryota; kingdom Metazoa; phylum Arthropoda; class Insecta; order Coleoptera; family Brentidae; genus Cylas; species Cylas formicarius. The sequence continues at coordinate 4,259,089 of NW_026844225.1, read as the reverse complement.
ACTGCCACTCCGATGACACCAATCCTGAACATCCACAGCCGCAGTCGTGTCGAAGCAATCCAGTAGGAGGAGCTCTTTCAATCCGAGCTGAAGAATCATAACCACCCAAACTTAAAGACTTATTTTTGTTATGAAATGTTCAAATACCTCAGGCGGTTTATTGACATTAAACCTCAATCAAGCAATCTTTGCTTTTAAACATTTGTTGTAAGACCATTCTGAAACATATTCATCGGCAAAATACTCTTTAAAATATTGTTTTGAATACTACGTACGTAAAGCAAGCATTAAATGCATATAAAAAGAGAATCGGATAAAAGCAGAATTAAAAAATGAAATTCAATTTAACTCTAAAGAGATGCACATTCGATGTTGTCATGTGTCAACGAAATCTTCTTTGCAAATGCCCCATCAAGTTACGATTCCAGTGATCATCTAGTGCCCTGGAACATCTGGCATTCAAAAAGTAAAGTGTTCTGGTATTATTGAATTCATACTCTTTGAATTTGGTTATTATCGTTCAGCATTTTTAACTCATAGCAATTTATTGTGCGTATGATGCTATACACCGATGTCAGTTCCTTTGCCAATCTCATATTATATATTATTAAAATTTTGACTGTTTTCGTCGTTCATGAAGAAAGCTCGAATACTTCTGAGGATGCCCTCTTGATGTTACCCTACTCAGTTCAGGCAACGGCACCCTGCACTCGTAGTCGGAGCAGTCTTCTGCAGGATTCGACTGTTTTACGGGCCTTTGGATCACTGACGGACTGGTCATTGCTGCCATTTTAACTGCGGTACGCATCATATTCCGCAGTTAAATAATCGTGTGCGAATCTTGTACAATTTCAAAAAGAAAAAGCTATCAGATGAAGATAAGAAAACAAATAGAGTGGCAAAGAGAAAACGGTGCAAAAAGTGGTTGCTAAAGGGAAAGAAATATTCACAGGATTTTGCCAAAAATTCCAAATAAGAGCCTTTCAATTCTCAAATTTAAGCAATAGACCTCCAAATTTCGCATTGCATTCAAACCTAATTTGCACAACGCAGGACAAAAGCTGTAAAGGGATACCGTAAGGGGGAAGTAATGAGTAAATAGCCAAATAACTGAAGCGAAATAATATCGATTTTTATTGAAGATATGGTGGTAACCAAAGGAGTAGTAAATACAAAACAGTTTGTTGGATATTGATTTTTATTGAATTATTTAACAATATTTATACTCACCTGTGGATATGTTTGGAATCAAATCTGCTGATATAGATTCGGAGCAGGTGAAAGAATGGTCCGCTTTTGGCTGACTGCAGACAGTTAATTTGGTAAATATACACGATAAGTATTTGAAACATCGATAAATTAAACATTTCAATATAAATAATTTCTTGATAGATCTTTTTACCTCAGGATGCAAAGATCTAACACTACTAAGCTTGTCCATATTACTCAGTATGTCTCAGAAGTTTTGGACAAAAACCGACAGGTCGATGTTGTATACACAGATATCCAAAAAGATATGATGGTCAGGTCAAATGTTAAACTTTGGTCGTATTGCTCACTAGTGTGATATTAACTGTGAATCACTGTACGAGGTTAATTAAATTTTTCGCTTTTTTTATTATATCTAAGCAATTTTCATTTTTAGTAAGGCATTAAATAAAATTAATGCTGCAAATAAAGCAATTTTATTATTATAACTAACGTTGTATTACTATGCCTAAAGAAAAATACCTAAATTACAATCTGACCTGAGCGATATAAAAATCTGAGAAATATCACACTATATCACACTAGCATAAATAAGCGAAATCTTCGCATTTATTCATATCAATCATTCAAAAATAAATGCAAAAAAACTTGACCGGAGTTGAAAACCTTTACCGTATGTTCCAGAAACAACATTTATCAGAACTTCATAATATGAACATTTTTTTTTCTATGTATATGTAAAATAAATCAGAAAAAAAATTAATTTCTCAAACTAATACTAACGCAACTGGAGTTGAAGACACATTAGTATGTAGTTCTTTTACCCTTGAGAATTATAAATAATTTGAAATGCATACGAACGAGGACCTCAAAAATTTATATAGGTAAACTCGAAGATTTCAACCAAATAAAACGTGGGACACGGTCTTGTGCTAGGATAACAAAGTAAATTTTCTAAAAGAGTTTACATATTGTCACCAATTGTTCGCTTATAATTTCATATTTTAAAATATATAACTGAAAAACAGCAGCAAAAAGGACAAACACATTTTTAAAAATCAAATAAACAAAAAATAAAGAAAACAGAAAAGAGTGCCGGGTAATAACTGTTGTATAGTCATTTAATTTCTTGGTTTGTTTCTTAATAAAATCACTTTAACAAAATCGGTCAGCATATTTTGGTTAAAGCTGCATACCAACTGTAAAGTTAATTAACAAAACAGTGTCAAAATTAACAAAAGGTTTTTGGCAATCTAGCGACTAATCAATTTTTTTTTTTGATCTGTATACAAGCAAAAAGTATTGTTCCTGCGGGCTTCTTTCCAATGACTTACATGAATTACTTATGATCTACAATTTAGGTCAGCTCTTTAGTAATTTGACCGTATTAAATTGAATTGAATAACTTAGTAGGTAACTTAGGTAAATAAGAAATAGGTAAACCTGGTATTCTATACAGAGTGTTTTAAAAAACATGCCCCCATTTTCGGCTGAATATTCAAAAGTTCATATAAATCTAGATCACAAAAGCTTAGCTTCCAAGATTACTACGATCTTCGAAATTAAATAAACAAAAACGTACGAAAATCCTTCTTTCACACAGAAGTCATTTTATTGTTTTTAGGAATTAATAAATGACAGAACTCATGCAAAATATATCATTTTATACTGTAACAACAATTAAAAAAGAAACAAGGGATTATATTTTTGAATGTGACAATAGGATTAATTAAAGATTGAAATTAAAAAAAAATATCCATTGCTTTATCGCAGAAATTTGAGTGCTAAGAAGAACCAAACAGAGCATAGAAAACATTAGTGAGTCAGAACATTCTGAGCAGTGGCTGTACAGTAGAAAATATAAAAAATAAATAAATAATAAAATAAAATAAATATTTCTGTCTAACACCTCGAGATATTTAAGCTGATTATTCACTTAATATACTTTACAATAATAGGTACAAAGCGTTTTATAAACACATAGGTTAAGAGTACATCAACAAACGTTAAAAAAAATAATTAACTTACCTAACGCTTAACACGTTTGCACTTGGTAAGGGGTGGTGAGGCATCTGACCGAAACAAAAGAATAAATTCGACAATCTCAGGATTGCTACTAAATCATTGTCTACCACAATCAAGCAAACCTATTTAAAGCTATTTTAACGACTTAAGCTCCGTTAATACCTAAGATTTTTATGTTTGCCTACATGCCAGCCATTAAACTGATGGTTCTCATTTTTCATCATTTTCTTCAGTATTAATTTTTTAGGACACTTACTGAAATGTTTTGTCAATTTTCGTGATTATTATTTTTTCGATTGAAAACGACGCATGATACGCAAACAACTCGAGTCAGAAAAGTTGACACGTTTAGCGGTTTATTCGAAGTATATAAGAAAAATTGTAAAAATGTAGATAGAGTACAGTTGACAATACAATTAGCACACCTAACGGACGGCACTGGACTCCACAAATTCAATCTAATCGAAGCAAACTTGGCTTTTTACCATTATAAATAATGTTGCTAAAACCGGTCAAAAATATTTTAAAAATTGTAAAAGAGATGATTTTTTTAACATTTAACACCCCGTATTTTGGAAACTAAGCATTTGCGGACCTAGGTTTATAAAGACAATCTTTTTTTTTCTTCATTCTTGGATGACCAATCTATTAAAATTACGGAGAATAACAATAGCAAAGATCGACAACGATGCAAAAAGACTTACCTAAACAACTTCTCTGCGCTCTTCAAACGGACGAAAGACTATTGGTAGTCATGAAAAGTATCTGAACGGGTGGTGGAAATTGCATGATTGTCTTCGACTAAAAAAACATGTTTTTGTAAACAAATCATTGATACCAAATCAAGTAAATTTATATATCGCTAAAAGGACGAAATAATAATTATAATTCCCAAAATATCAAAAATGCAAAATTATTTCAAGTTTTATTTTTTAACTGGTATTATAAGGTCGGAAAGACATATCGAAATTCGGTTTTTACTGGCGTATTAGACTCTTATTAGTCCGTCTTGTCTTTTCTTGCAATATATAATTATCTCGAGAAAATTCATTTTATTTGTGGGAAACGCTATCTAGCAGTTATACAAGCAATCTAATTCAATTCGCTTAACCCTTTACGGCTTAGCGTACTCGTAGTGGAGCCACAATCAATTTAGTTTAAACCGCATGGGGACACTTATAGTGACTATACTGTAGGTATGCCCCACCGTTACATACCTGTGTTTTGTAAATAACGATTATTTGATATGTTTTACAAGAGTTTGTGTAAATGAAAATAGTTTTGTTAAGTTTAAATGCAAACTAATGATTTGATTGCAGAGTTCCCTGACGACACTGACTGGGCGATTTCAGCGATGATCGCATTGAAAGCGCCCAATGATTTTTACGCACCATTTGTTGCTCGGACTTGTGATATTGAAAACATGCCCATTGTTTTTGCCCATGATGCTGGCCGCAATGATATAAATAATGATAGACAATGAAATACGCTTTTCTACTATTCGAGCCCAAGAAATGGCAAATCCAACTGTGCGGACCAAATCTGAAATTATTTGATGATATGATGATATCAGCACCTGAAATTGCCTTTGAAACACCCACTGATATATTTTAATATATTTTCTGGAAAATCTTTTGAATACTAAAGAATTCCGATAAATCGCTATGCCCCACAAAAAGCTTTATTGCTACAAACTTGATACTAATTATATCAAGTTATAGGTATTACTGGTCGTCAAGGCCACAACTCGGAGACACTTTTACTCACAATATTAACCGGAATGATAACTGATTGCAGCAGAAGAGAGACTCGGATAAAGATTTTCTAAATTTCGATTTTCGATATAGAGGTGATGTATTTCTAAAAGTGAACAAAGTATACTCAAATTCCTACTACTAATATCTGCAAAGCAACAAGTTTAACATGTGACCAATTACGTGTGTTTTTTGATTCTACAAACAATTCTCCAAAAAAAAATATCGTTATTTGTGCAACAATTTTGTTAAATTGAACTAAGGTGGCTTTTACTTGATCAAAATCGGTCATTCATGACCTTCCTCAGAATAATTAGTGTCTACAAATGCATTTAAAATAAAAAAATCAATTTTACACCCATACACAATCTCCAACTTACAAAACAAGTTTTCCCCAAAACGAAAAAAAAAAAAGGGGGGGGGGGGGGGAGAGAGCATCATCGTACCATTAAAAACGTTAAAAAAATACGGTGGGTTGTTGTCGCATAATATTAGCTAAAAAGGTCTTTACGTTTTAGTTTTGCCAAATTTGGCGAACTTTGTAAAATCCAAATTCATGTCGATATAAATTCTATAAAGTATACCCACACAAATATGACAAGAAAAAGTCAAAACACCATTAAAAACAAAGTCGACATTCTCCGTCGGGACCGACGAGATACAAACTCAACGGAATAAAAATAATGCGAGGTACGATCGTTTTTTTTTTTGGCGAGACTCGAAGGAAGGGCAACGGTGATACGGGTTGTTCGTTTAGAAAAGACAAAATTTCATTGTTAATTCAACCGTTAATAAACTGATTAAAATAATTGTATCAGGAGATTGCAATATATTTTGCCTAAGTTTTTTTTTGTCGGTTTTTGAGTTTACAACATTTTTGTTTTTAAGAACTTAACCCTATCAAAATTAAAGGAATATTTCATCTCCGTACAGTGACTCTTCAGCGCAGTAGTATTTTTTTAATCATATTTGTGACCATTTATTCTGCTTTTGGGGTATTGGCTTGTCTAACCGACATACACACCCTCGCAGTCGTTACATGAAGTCTTGTAAACAACATGACTATTTTTCCCATCCGGTATTTTGTCTTTTAGTTTGCTATAGTTGTTGTTCTTTAGATTAAAACCCTCGTGAACAACAGTAATGTTGTGGTTTGCGAAAAAGACATTCCCGGTATATAGGGAAGAGACAAATAGGTATTTTTTTGTTTTTCCTGTTTTCTAGATTTCTTTTGGTTTTCGTTGTAAAAAAGATAGACGCGTTTTTTGAGGATATTGCTGACTAGTGTTTCGGGATAATTATTTAGTTTAAGTGCCAGTTTGGCTTTTTCGATTGCTGTTTTTCTGAAATCCGGATCACAGAGCTTGATAGAACGGTCAACCAGGCCAACAATAAAAGATTTTTTTTGGTGGAAAGTGTGGTTGGAGTAAAAATTGACATATCTGGAAGACCAGGTTTCTTTAGTGTACCATTCTGTTCTGAGTTCTGTTTGTTTGTTGTGCAGTGTCAAGTCCAGTCTATTTTATTTTCGGATTCTATTTCTATTGTAAATTGGATTTTAGAGTGATAACTGTTAAGCAGTTGAAGGAATTCGTTTTGTTTGTTTTTGGGAATGGCTGCAATGCAATCGTCTACGTATCTAAAGAAAAATGGAATATCCAAATTGGCATTATCTAGGACCGATTCTTCCAAATTTCCATGACAATTTCGGCTATGATTACAGTATAACTAATAAAAATGATATTCCGAAAATAAAGGAGACTTGTTTAGCATATTGGGTAATATAATCCTTATTGTTGGACCTCGGATAGTCATGTGATCTCGAAAATCGTCAAACATTACATTTAATAAACACCTTTTATACTTCCACATTTTTCGAGGAAATAAACCCTTAATAAAGATATAAACGAATCCTGCAGCAGTGCTCTACTCAGTATATAGAGTGTGTCCAAAGTAAGAATCCTAAGCTTGGTACATGTTGAAGATATAGCTTATATTAAATTAGGAATAAGTTGTGTTGAAGCTTATTTACATGCTGTATAGAAACTTGAAATTTTTTTATGGCCTGCTGAGATGTTTGACAAAAACGGGAATTTGACAATATCGATTTTAGGTTTTTCTTACTTTATTTCAAAAGATACCAAAAAAACTAATCACACCTTCTCATTGGTACTTTCAAAATACCACATTATGGATTCTATATCGGATATTTCGTTTTCAAGAAAGCATCAAGCTAATTTTTTTATGTTCCGAAAAAAAAAATAGACCGCGTTCTGACTTTTTTATTACAAATTCAACAATGTACCACACGCGATATTTTTTTTTAGAAAGAATTTTTTTTTGTATAATTCAATGGTATTTCTTTACGACGCCTACTTGAAAATACGTACGTTGAATTTGTAATAATAAATGTCTGATTCCAACACAGGGTGGACTTTTCTTTAGGACAATATACAAAATAAAATTTATGGTTTCTTCACAAGCCAAAAACGTAGGATATAAAATCTAAAAATAGCATCATATAGTACCTTAAAAGTGGCAATGAGAAAGCGTTATTAGTTTTTTTTATACCTCTTCAAATAAAGTCCGGAAAAAAAAATCGACATCGTCAAATTCTCGTTTTTGCCAAATATCCCAGCAGGCCAAGAAATTTTTTTCTAAACGGCATGTAAATAAGCTTCAAAGAACAAAAAATTTTCCTAAACTAATCTAAGCTGAGATTCTGAGATTCCCATGCATGTGAACACACTGTATAATAATATTTTAAAAGCACAAATGAATTTAAACAACTTTTGCCACAAAGTGTCGATGATATTTTTAAAAAATTGTAACAATAAAAGCTACGGAATATATAAAACGTTTGTTATAAACTAACTCGCAGCTCATTCTTCGTCGAAAATGTAAAAAACAAGAAAATCTCACCAGCATAAAAATTTAGCAAAACCTTACGTTCAAATTTCCAGAAAACCATAGCAAATTCTATTAATTTTGCAAGTATTGACTTCTATTTATTCGTTTGCGTTAATTTTTATGTCAATATGTGGAAAGGATGAAAATCAATTGAGCCACTTTCCGCAGAATAAAAAATAATTTTCTCAATCATTCAACATGCCTCGTTCAAAAACAGGCAATTGATAATAAATAAAAACAAAATGGCGAAGACAGTTTGTAAACTCTAAAAAATATATTATTAGACAGATCCAAACTAAAATAAGAAACTTACCAGTCACAAACATGTCACGAATTTAATGTAATAAGAACATGAACCACTTCGATGAGAAAATTCACGGTCGGCGAATCGTAAAACGAAAAGAAAACTCCTCTTATTCTCGAGCCATACTTTTAACGACACTTGAATCGCCAAAATGGAGGACAATTGGAATAGTGATGAAATAGCATGACATAGATCCTCAGCAAAAACCACAGAAAACTATCGGAAAGAAACTTTGAATTTCAGGAGGTATTTCTGCTGGTACCATTGCGCCATAACCACGGAACCAGGGTAAGAAAGCTCATTAAAGCAATTTGAGCACAGAAAACAAATTGTTAACCATTCCCTGGTCTGAACAATGACCATTTCAACGCGTACCAAGAAAAGGACAACCAAAAGGGATACCGTGCCCATGGAACTTTCAATAACACCCAATGAGAAACGAAATATCATGGAGCATTGAGAATTGGAATGCGATTAAATTATGAGGTTTGGAAACAAAAATATGGTTCACCAACAATAATGGATATCCTTGTGGCGTATTATTGAAAACATAGGCTAATAAAGTATGGAAAAACGGAGGTTATATGTTCTATAAAATAACTTTTGTTTTGTTTACAGGATGCATATGGATGATTAACACCCTCAATCTACTTAATACTTAACTTTAAGGGCCATAAGATAAGAAAAGTAATGGCGTAATAACATTATGTTTGCACAATTCACGTGATAATAAAACGAAGTCTATGTATGTCATAATCGTTTGTCCATTTTACATAGGAACAAAGATAGGCAGATGATTTTAGACAATCAGTTTGTAAGTTTCAATAAAAAATTGGGCCCTTTTCGAAAATATACAGGAGTAAAAGATAAAACAAAAAAAATACCATGACTTTTGTGCTCTATTTCAATGATGGCTGAAATTGATTTGTTTGTATTTTCTTTTTGCTTATTTTTAATGTACTGTGTATTTGTATTAATCGAAATTATCTTCAAAACAAATAAAAAATTGCTTTAACATTTTAAAAAGAAAATAGAGTCTGCTGTCATATGACCTTAAACAGCTACTAGCACAAAGGGATAAAGCCATTAGCCCCTTCTCTGTAGTCCACTTGTGTTCTTATGTAGTTAATGCCGTTTGCCTTTATCTCCAATGTTTTGTAACCGTTTTCTTGTTGGTTTTAAGAGTAGTTCATTTTTTAAATTGCTGGCGATAAGCAAACAAGGTACTATTTATAGGGTGTTTTATAATTGAATGTCAATAATTTGGGCGGCAATTTTGGGGTTCATTTTAAAAAGAAAACTTTATATGAACATGTGTCCTAAACGCCTTAACTTTTTAGATACAAGGCGGTAATATCTGTAATACCACTACAGATGGAAATGTGGCACATATGTACTATGTATCAAGAGGCATTATTTAGTGTACCACTTTTTTTAAAATACACCAGTGGCGGGCGTAATTAAATTTAATTTCTTGAGGTTTTTTTCAACTCGATGTACGGTTTTCGCTTTAAAAAATAAAAAACCTCTTTTCAGCATAGTAATAGCAATATCGTTAATATGACAGCATGCAGAAAAATTAGTTTTTACTTTTAAGTAAAAACCGTGCGACTGACTTAAGAAAAATTAAGAGATATCAGCTCATAAATGATTGCAAATTTCATTGTTTTTTTTAACGAAGTCAGTGACGTGCTACTGACTGTCTATGAACAAAAATTTAGGCTGATGAGGTCGCGACTGCGCTGGTTACTTGGGATTTTTTTTTTGAAAAATAAATATCTATCTAAAAAATGTCTACATTTTAGTTACCAACTCGTGTCCTTCAGAAACAACAAATATTAGAGGACTGTTCTTTTTACTTTTGGAGTTTTAATGAAATAACATCCTAACAACAAGATAAATAATAAACGATTCTTATTAATAAAAAAAACACTACCTACTGTTAATATTTTTTAATTTTTATTTTTTTAATTAATAAACCTTTTTTTAAAAAAATAGAACATAGAAACTAGATAAGTTGTTAAAAGTGTCCTCTACCTTGGAAGGTTACACGAGTTATGTTACCATACACCCTGAGAACCTGCTGAGTGTGCAAGACTCGCAACATAACGATGGGAAAGATGCGCAACGGGCAGTCATTTGAAAATATTTTTGTTGTAATCTTGTAAACTTGTAATTCGAAAATAAAGTTATTTTTTTAAAAATCGGCAACCACGGTCTGGTTAGTTAACTGGCGCAGTCGGAACGATTTTCGGGAATATATATATATATATATATATATATATATATATATATATATATATATATATATATATATATATATATATATATATATATATATGAAACGTACTCGATTTGTTGCATTTCAATAGAATTAACCGGAAAAAAAGAATTGTTGTGACACAAGAGAACCTCTTGCCACTACAGTCAGGTGTATGCGGCCAAATAACCTAACGAAGTCTGCAAATTTTAACCCATGAATTTAACATTCATCATCTTCAAAACCAATACAAATAAAGTATTCCGATTGATAGAGATATTCCCAGTTTTAGATCGATTCAAACAAATTTCCCAATGCATTCATTCCAGCCAAATCACGACATGCTCAGACTACAAAATGTCAATGCAAAAAACCCATATGATTTTCATACGACTTTCCTAGACCACCAAGTTTTAACATGCGCAGAATCCATCAATATAAGGCCAAATTTTAATAGAAATCCACAACAAAATATTTTACTAAATCTCAAGTATTCGGTAAACGTAATAATCAACAAAAAACTTTCCACCACCCACACCGATGTCGTGAATAGAGTCAACAACATATAAACCTTTACCTAGTACTTCAAAACAAAATTACAATACACCAAAGTTTACGATAAAACAAGTTTAACTCCGAAACCGAAAAACATGGACCAAGAAAACCAAATTTTATTTAGCGATAATCAAAATTACCAGGATACAGCTACCTATGATCATTATTATGCAAATAATGCATCCTATGATTATGACACTAAAAATTGTCTTTATTTACCCAATTACGACGAACAACAACAAACATATGACGAACAGCAACCTGATTATGAGCAATCACAAGATGTAACACCTCAAATTATATATTTTAATAAGTCAAATCCAAGCGATCATCAGAAATAATATAAAAAATAATTGATTCAGGCTCGACTAGGTCATTTATCGATCCCAATATTGCACAAAAATTATATCTTCATTATATAATAAATGATCCTTTTATAGAAGCTCCTGTCTTTCAAAAATCAGCAAATCATTACAGTGCAATGATCCCATCTTTTGAAATTTTATTTATTCAAATTTCATAACATATTCGACGGTCTTTTAGGTCTCGACAATCTTACACTTTTACAAGCAAATCTCGACTTTAACAAGGGATATTTAAAAACACCCTACATGAATATTAAATTACAATTTCAAAAAATGCATTCCGAATTTAATTGCATAACAATTTCTCCGCGAGTCGAATAAGTGAGAATTAAAACGTCAGTAAAAAACGGTGAGATTCTTGTTTCACTTCAAGAGTATCATAACTGCGAAATTACAGAATTACATTATATTTTTCACAACTTGTTACTGTAGAAAAATTTAACTGTAAAGAATTGGAAAAAAATGATTTCATTGATCATCTTAATTCCGAAGGAAAACATAAAATTTTTAATTTAATTAAAGAATATTCCGATATATTTTATAATGAATACGAACAACCATTTAAACTAAGGCAGGCAAAATTGACTGAAAACTCCTACACCCTTATGTATTAGTACGACCTTAATGCGCTACTAATCGAAATTAATAAATTAAGGTTGCGATCTAATAACATAAACTCATTACTAAAACACCCGGAGTATTATGCCGCAGCATCGGACTATTTTAAAAATTTTGAAATTGAATTAAATCAAAATATAAGTTATAAAGGAATATTAGAAATCAAAACTCAATCTCAACAAACATAATAGCCAAATTTAACTCTACTATTAAACAAATAAAACAAAATGAAAAACTGATCGAAAGAAAATTAAATCAGGTTAGTGATATTGTTCAAAAAACAACTTATCGGGAAAATATGTTTCTTATTAAAAATATTGTTAATGGAATGATCAACGTTTACGAAATAGTTCATTTTATATTGCAAGATATTGAAAATTCCATACCGATTGCCAAATTAAGAATATTACATCTTAGTTTTATTAAGTTAAACGACCTTTTTAGTGAACTTAAACAATTGAGAAAAAATAAAATGCCCTTGCCTATTAGCTTGGAAACCATAATACATTTTGAAAAATTGATTACTATCGATAGCTTTATTCTAAATAATAGGATAACTTATCTATTGCATATTTCAACAATAAATCAAAATGAACTTGAATATTTTCATTTGTATTCTGCCCCTCTTAAACATCAGAGTCTCTTTAAGGTTGCTAAATGGCGTAATAAATATTTAATCATAAATCAATTACACCATATATATCGAAGAAGTCCCTGTAAAGAAATGACGACGTCAGTGTACCTATGTCCGCAAGGAAATGTTAAAGAACTTAGAACGAAGAGTCCTTGCTGCAATCATCCAAACCTACTACCTGCGAAGAAATCTACGTCACTGTTAGCAGACCAATAATAAACTGACTGGATAATTCCAACATATGGCTATTGATTTTGCCTAAAAGCAAGTTGACAAAGTTAAACTGTGGAGACCAAGAAGAGCATCAGAAGTTAGAAGGGAGTTAGTTTCTAACCTTGCAAACCGGATGCCAAATGAAAATCGACGAGACAACTATTGTGAACTGCAAGAAAGAAATTACCAGAATCTAACCTATTATTTTCCAGATTTTGATTATATGCCTACCAATCTTCCTGTCTTTAAATAAAGTTTCCATCTACAAAAAATTAACTTAAACAAAGAAAAAATTTGATTTTTTATTTAAAACACAAGTAACACAATAATTGCTACTGCAAAGCGACTTTAAGACTGTCTTATCCAAAGATTAGCGCGCGAATTTATATTATTAAAGCAGCTGAATAAGCATATGTGTCATATTACTATCTTCTTATTACATACTCATCAAAAGTGGCCATATAACTCCTACCTCCTAAAGTTTGAGAAAATCGGGGTTCATTTTCGAATAGTTTCTAGTTCTATGCCCACCTTTAAATTTTATTTTATTTTTAGGTAATAATAAAATAGATTATTAGTATAATTATAATAGTAGGTATTACAGTAATTGAAACACTAGAGTTTACAAAAGTTAAGGGTTTTAGGACGGTGATTTGCTAGGTTTCGAGCACTTTCCATATCTTCTTTTATATTTTCAACACTAATTTCTCTTTAGTGGTTCGATATTATGAAACAATTTTTCATTAAAAACTATTGACGGAGGTTTTAGTCTTAAATTAATTATGTCTCCTTTTTGAGACATTTTTTTTAATTTTTAATTTTAACATTACACTCTGCGGGCAGAATTAAAGATGCTTTATTTATTATTTCAACACTTTTGATTTGGGCAATAAAAATATATATTTTCTTGGGAATTTGGGATAACTACAATACATTTAATTGGGTAGTTGAGGCTGAGGAATCATTGGACAATAATTAGATAAATTAATTGTTTGCGGAATACAGGGTTCGTTTTTATTAAGCAGGTTATTGGAGTGATTTTGTAGCAGTTTTCCTTTAGGTTAAAGAAATCGTCTGTCGATTTCAAAAGATAGGGATTGTTTATAACGGATATTTTATTATTAATTGGTATGGGGTATATACGATTAGGGGCAGCAGGAGAATGGCAATCTTCATTCTTACCTAAAATTATAAATGTCTTTTAACATCTTTAGGTGTCTTTGATTTTTAAATTGAATTAGTTTATATTTAGGTTGTAATTTTTGTGAAAACTTCCGAGGTGTATTTATTAATTGATTAGTACCTTGGGGTATTTCGAGGTCATTTTCGCGTTTTTGATTTAGTTTTGCTAAAACATTTGCCTTTTTTGCATTAAGTTTTAAATTTATTTTTTCATTAAGTTCCGTAAAGATTTGCGCAAGTTCATACACATAATCTGTTTGCAATTGATTTAGGTTTTTCTCAAAATTTCATTGATGGTTTAGATTTCCTTTTAGAATTTGGAAAGGAGTATCCTCATGGGAAGAATGTTTACTAATATTGCGATATCCATTCGCTCTTGGATCGTTTTGGTACGATGTTCATTTTTTAGAGTGACTAGATTTTCTGTAAGGGATGAATGGAAGCTTTCGACTGGTGAGTTTGAATTTGGATTATACGGGGTAGTGAAATGTAACTCGATTCGATACGTTTTACATAAGTCTTGTACTAGGTTACTTTTAAAGCTTGTGCGTTATTCATAGTAATTTTACTTGGAGAAGAATTTAGTTAAGCTTTGACATATTTCGAGGGAAGTTTCATTACTGGGTATGCTGCTGCAAATTTAGAGAAGTTATCTATTATTGTAAGATATTTTTGCCCTGAATATCGAGTATATATCCATATAAATATGTTCTAAGGGTTTAGTTCCGATTGGTATACGTTTGTAAACGATTTTATAAGGATGTCTATCATACTTCGTTTTTTGGCATATTTCGCATGTATTAACGAAATTTATTACGTCTCTTTCCAGGCTTGGCCAATAATATTTTTGCATAATATTTTTTGTTTTCTGTCATTCCTCGATGTGATGTCTTTGTAGTGCGATATCTTTCTATTATTTATTTCTGTTCGTTTTGCTCCTTAACATCTTCGAGTAACGTGTTAGAAATGACGAGTTTAAATGCATTGTTGTTAAACCTTTCCTAGAAAGTTCTTATAATTATTAGTTCCATTTCCTTATTAAGGAAATGTAAACAGTAAGTGTCTGTTCTTGCATGAGGTTGTGTTAAATCAGTCCATCTAAATAGAATTTCATTTTTAAAGGTATTAAGGGCTTTATTGACATATGGAGCTCCTATAATTGGATTTTCCCTAGATGAACGAACCGTGTCCATTTCAGAGTTATCTACCTTTTCGTGACCTTCTTTACTTGTAGATGGGTTATTTTGTTCTTCAAGTTTTTCGGGCTGTAATGTCTTTTTAACTGTATTTGGAGGTCTTATTTGAATATCCGAAATTATCTTAATTTTGGATTTCTTTTTCGAACAGTGACATACGAATATTTGAATATTTTGATTTTGGAATAGGTGATTAATCATTGATTTTGCCTTTAGCCAATCCAATTGGTCTAGTCCACATCCTAGTTTAGGGATTGCTATTCGTGTAACATGATTCTCTCTTGCATGGTTTTTCGTATTAATTAAGGTTTTCCAAAGCATATAGGAGGTTGGTTTTTGGTTAGATTTTTCTTTAGTGACTAGATAATAAATAAAACGATTTTTTTTATTGTCAAATAATGTTGCCATTTCTCCTGGTTTAGAGTTTATCGGTAAGATATTGTAGGTTGTTAAATTTTTGTTTAAAATCTACAGCAATGCCTTGTTCTATTTTATAATTTTGTTGATCAAAAATATTTGCTTGAATTTCCTTAATTATCTCCGAGTGTTCGATTGGTTTCCAATTTTGATCAAATTTTTCAAACTCGTTCAGACCTTTTTGCGATTTTTCAAACAGGTTTTCCTGTGATTCGAAGAAATGTTTAATCTTTTCGTGCCATAAATATTGGTCATCTTTTTTCTCGTCTTCTTCACATACAGCTGACATATGTGTTAGTGGGTGTTTTACTAGGTCTACGGGGTGTATTTCTTTTGATGGTCGTGAGAGGGCGTCAGCGTTGACATTCTGTTTGCCTTTTTTATATTGAATAGTGTATTCATATTCCTGAAGTTTTAGTTTCCACCTGACTCATTTTGCATTAGGTTCTTTAATGGAGAAGAGCCATTGTAAAGGTTTATGATACTATAGTGAATTTTCTACCAAATTGATAAGGTCGAAAGTACTTTGTGGTCCACATGATGGCAAGAACTTCTTTTTCTATTGTAGAGTAGTTAAGCTCTGCAGAATTAAGTGTTCGGCTAGCGTATGCTATCGGTAGATCAGTTTCAATGTTTCCTTGTGAAAGAATTGCTCCGATTGCGTCTGTGGTTAAGATGGAGGGTTTATTGAAATCCGGATATTGGAGTATAGCATCATTAGTTAAGATTTTTTTACAAAGATTAAACGCTTTATCCTGGGTTATTTTAACGTTTTTCTTTAAGCAATGTGTCAGTGGTTTAGTAATTTTAGCAATTTTTTTTATGAATTTCCTGTAATATCCGACAAGACCAAGGAAGGATTTAATTTCTTAAGGAGTGTTGGGAATTTTAAAATATTTAATGGCTCCAAGAATTAGACTGTTTTCTTTAGGAATTCAGATTTATCCAATTGTATTTTCATATTGAAGGATGCAAGTCGTTCAAAGACTAATTTTAATGAGTCCATGTGTTCCTGAAGACTGGTCGAGTATATAATGATGTCATCATATACACGAGACATATTTTTCCTTGTAATCCACGCAATACATTGTCCATTGCGCGCTGAAATGTAGAGGGTGCGTTTTTAAGACCAAATGGCATACGTGTATATTTGTAATGTCCATGCTCTATGTTAAATGCTGTTTTCGGGATGCTTTCAGGATCCATTTCGATTTTGTGGAATCCACTGGCGAGGTGCAACGTTGTGAAATATTGGCATCGTCCTAGTTTATCCAGTATATCATTGATATTAGGTATTGTGTATTTATCGTCTATAGTCTTCTGATTCAATTTTCTGTAGTCTATGACGAGTCTTCATTTTCTACGTCCAGATGCGTCTGCTTTCTTTGGTACAATCCACACTGGTGAATTCCAAGTGGAACTTGAGGGTTGAATTATTCCTTCCTGTAACATTTCTTCTTTTTGTCTATTGACTTCTTGTTTCGCATGTACGGGAATTTCGTCGCTAGTTTTAATTGTGTGTTTTACTTCATTTGCAAAAGTTAAAGTAACTCCGAATTTTCTTATGAATTTAAAAGGCTGTTCCTTCTCCTTCGAATTTAGATGATCGTGTGGTATTAAATTTCCAATATCATTTTTTCTATCGTTGGACTATTCAGAACTGGTGTTTCTAAATTAAATATTTCAAAGTTGTTAAGTTCAAATGGTTTTAAAAGTAAGTTATTATTAACGCTACCTTCGAATGATTAAATATATCGATAGTATAGGAATTATTTGTAATCGTAACAAGGGTTGCTTGTATTTCAATTTCATCTTCACGATAGTAGGGCATTATCCATGTCGTATTATTAGGTTATTATTATTGGGTAGATTAGTCCTAAGTGTTGCTTTTTGTATAGTTTTTGGGGTGGGGGAATTTCTACTACGTAGTCGTCGAAATTTGTTCTATATTGAAAGGGAATTTCTATATAATGGCTTTTAACTTCGTATTCTTTAAATCAATATTTAGATTTAGTTTACAAAGATCTTTAATTCCTAAAATACCGTCAAAATATTCATGAAATGGGTAAAGAATAAATTCAATCGGTTCGGTGATACCAAAGCAAGTAAATAATGGGATAGTTGCTTTATGTGTAGCTTTGTTTGAACCTGCACATGTTTGAAGGGTATTTACGTAAGGTTTAATTAATTCGGAAAAATAAGTTTCTGCTAAAGAGGGTCTAAGAAGAGATGCATTGGAACCTGTATCGATAAGTAAACGGATTTGATGGTTAGGGACTTCGACGTAGGGTAACTGTTTTATTTGAAAACTATTTAGGGTTAAACAGGGTTTGCTTGGTCCGAGTCTACTGACTGAAAATTTTCTAATTGATCAACGATGCTATTTTCTTTTTTGAACTGTTCAACATTTTCGTAGTTTGGGTCGTAATAACAGTAATAATCGTATTCGTTAAGGTCGGTTAAATCGGCTTGCGTTTCGTTAGTTTCGGGGTTAATGTCGCTGTTTTTGGAAATTATTGTATTGTGGTCTTATTTGAGAAAATGGCTTTTTAGGTTGTATACTTACACCTGACATTGGTTGGGGCTATTGATTTTTTGAGTTCTGGGTGTTGTTTTGATTAGAGGTGTGGAGTTGCTGAAAGGGTTGCCTGAAAAATTGGTTTTGTCGCTTAAAGAATTGATTCTGCGGTTTGAAAAATTGATTTTGTGGCTTGAAGAATTGATTTTGATGTGACATTTGATGAGGGGATTGAAAGGTAAATTCGATTGACTATAGAGTTGAATTGGTGGGCTGTTAAATACTCTTTGGGTGTTGGACAAAATATGAATGATTGGTTTCTATATATTGTGCCGCATTAGGTTATTATTTTGTAAATAATTATTTCTAAACTGACTTTGACTTGTAAGAATTTCGTAATTTGTAATAATGTCAATAGCATTATCTAGATTTTGAGGATTTTGAACTATAAGTAACGTTCTCAACTCTAATCTTATCTCGACCCAAGTTGTAAGGTCTGGTCGAGTTAATAAAAAATCTTTGCTGTTCCTAGTATTTTTGATTTAATTGCCAAAATAACGTATTCTTGTTGCGATACATCGTTATTAAAATACCTTGCACGAAAAGTGTCGATTTATTTAATTAAATAATCCAAACGAGAAGGGGTACCATCAAAGGTTTTTAGCAAACTAACGGTTGATCTCAAAGCGTCGGCCATTGCACTAACAGTTTCGGTTTCTAGACTAGTATTTACAAAAGTAGAATTATTTTCGGCTATACAATATAATAAAGAAATATTAGAGTAAAGTTCGTCTATATCTCGCGGTTGATTATTTGTAGAATTATTTCTTCGAGCATAAGTAATATCCGATAATCTATTTCTAAATTTTTTCATCAAATTTTCACCAACAAATTTAAAATTTTTGCTTCTTAACTAACAGGAATCACAACTGTAAGGAACACAATTCAGTAAAAACTTACAATAGGTTCATAGTTTCGTTTCTGTATCAACCAACACGTTCGTCGGTGAGATTCACTTCCCAAGTGAGGTATTGGTTGTAGTGGACGCTGGGTTACAACAATTCGTCCTGCTGGCTCTCGAACGGCGTACCGATAGTCTATGGTACCAGGAGTCCCAAGTGCTCTGCCATGTAGGTCTGTAATCCTTTCTTTAACCATTGAAACGGAAGCGTGTCGTACCGTCGATCCAAGGCACTGACAATAAAAGGGTAATCCAGCGCACAAATCACTATCGATTCGCAAGGGCGATCCGGTACACTACTTCCAACGGATTTCGCATTTAAAAATAAAACACAAGTAACACAATAATTACTACTGCAAAGCGACTTTAAGACTGTCTTATCCTACGATTAGAGCGCGTATTTATATTATTAAAGCAGCAGAATAAGCATATGTCTCATATTACTATTTTCTTATTACATACTCATCACAAGTGGCCATATAACTGAACCTTAAAATTTCTTTAATAAATTTAAATTTTGTCAACATGTAACCTAATTTGAATTACGCAAATACAGAAGTATGTAAGCAAAACCTACAGTCAACTGTAAACATAACCATATTTTATAATTCAGCTGTGAAAAAAATCTTCCAATGTGATGGCCAAAAATATATTCTAATCTGATAAAAATAAAATATGTTTTTTTAATTTAATTTATTACCTATCGAACAGTGTTAGGAAAGTATTCAGATTTGGCGGATAATTAATTGCATTTATTCAATTTGGTCTGGTTCTGCTGTAATGCCTGTTTAGTGGATCTTATGAAAATTTTAAATATTTTATGACTGCATTAATGACTTTCCCTGGTACTGCTATTGGTGCAAATTCTAGTATGAAGAGTTAAAAGATGATTAAAACCAACGCGTGCAATAAACAAACAAAAGTGCAAAACAAAGCATTATCATACCGTGGCCACATACTGAGAGGTGCTCGCTACTCCACCCCGACCCTTCTCCTTCATGAAGAAAACAACATTCATGGCTCAGAAACGTCCGACATTAGTGTGCAGTGACGAATGCTGGATCAATATTTCGTCAGGCGGAGAGCATTCCACTGAGGAAGTGAGACGGTGACCCCGACATACTCCACATACAAAAAGAAGAAAGATTTTTTTAAATTTCCTGAAACTTGAAATCTAATTTAACCTGCGAATTTATCTGCCAACAACCACAGCAGATTCTTCTGACGCCATGCAAAATAACTTAATCAAGAATCTTGGTTGTTAATTATTCACCGAAAATTCCACAAATTAATGTATTACTATTTATAAATTTTCTTGCAAATTTTTCAATTAAGCGCTGAAGAAGCCAACAATATGATGGACGAGACTTCAGCAACTTCGAACCATCAACAACCAACGCTAAAGGAATCGAGAGACAAAAATCTTTTCATTCACATGGAAATAGAATATGTCCAAAAGCATATAAATTAAAACTAATTACCTACAAATTTTAATAACAATAAAATATAATAAATCTATCAATGAGGGAGAATGTAAGTCTTCACGTTAAAGAATTTTTTGGGCATAACATGACTCATCTATGTTCATAGGGGCTGACAGTTGGATAAAATCTAAGAATAAAAATAAAAAAGAACAACTACTTAACAGAAGTAATATTTCAAGGAACTGTGAACATTTGTTTCAATTTAAAAATTGTCTGAAAAGTTTTTGACAGATGATTGACTCTCTAGTGATATGTAAAATTTATGAAAATTTTTGGTACTTATTTATGGTCTACATCATCTAGTGGCTATGTTAGTAAATATTTTTATGGATAGGTTTTTTTAAATATTATTTTCATTATCCAGGCTCTAACAACAATTAACTAATGGAAACTAACTGAAGATAAGTTAAAAAGGCAGAAAAACGTTCACTTACATAATAAATTCTCGAATGTTGATTAGTGCTGACACTGGACATCATTTGCGAGGTTACAGTATCAAACGCGTCTATAATACGCATATATCCGGTGTGGTTGGCTGGAAGCCACAGCCATAAAAAGTTCAGTGGTGTCCAGGGATCCCGAGGGCCAATTATGAAAGTCATGACTTCCAATCCACCTGTTTTCAAAATTGGCATTTAAAAATTGCGATGATGAGGCGGAGCTCTGTCTAGCTTAAGCCACGGCATTGTTCTAAAGTTTAAAGGGAATTCCTCTAACAAAACACAAAGTTCATACAAAAGAAAGTCCAAAACATTATACCAGTTAATCATAAAATAAATTAAATTAAAACTCCACCTTAATTATAATTTGACCAATCGAGGAGACCCATAGAGTTCAGTGCTCCAACTTTTACTGTTCTAAATATATATCAATGATATTGATATTGACAAATAAAAATCAAAAACAACTGTGGGTGTGATACCACAGAAGCGGATACAAAAAAAAACTAAACTTTGGATACAGCAATGGGAAGGGGATTATCAGACTTGGGTGAATGGTTTATGGCCGACTCCATGACTTTATCACTTAACACGTGAATGACAGAAAAAATGGTTGTCTAAAAAGAATCAAACAAAAATGATTTAATTAGTAGTTTATTTATAACTTTAATTCCAACTGTGCTTTAGTTATAATAGATGCAGAAACTAATGAACTGAATGAATGAATGAAACCTTAAAAGATTCCTTATTTAATTATTTACCAGATTCTATCATAATTTTTGCTTGCATTGTGGCGGTGTTGCCAATATTTAGTTTTTGTAGAAAGGATATATTTAACCAATGTCACTGTTAGGTAAATAGCTTATGTATTTTCTTTCAGACCTAAACAAAAGTATGAACTTCCAGTTAAAATGAACTTTTATTCGATGTACTTTTACTGTGTCGGTGCGTAGTGTAAGAAGTAATGCTCGTAAAATCGGAGTTTTTATTGGCATTCGGTAAACGGTAAATCACGGAATAAAATGGAGAAACAATATCTCAAAAGTTTTTACACTTAAGTAGAAATATGACATTATTAAAAAAATTCAAAGTGGGAAAGTGAGGATTTAAAGCTTGTAAAAGGTTTTATTAGCCTTAAATGTGAGAAATCAGGAAAATCTAAGCGCCGAGAAGTTGAAAAAGGACTTCTTAAGTTGGTTTACTCCCAAAAAAGGAAGGAAACATTCCTATACGGGCTAGTGTTTTACAAGAAAATACAAGTGAATTGTGAACCAAGATTGGAAAAGCATAGTTCAACTATTCTAGGAGTTGGATAGAACGTGTATCAGAAATTTACGACAAACATTTTTAATGCGGATGAAACAGGCCTATTTTATAAAATGATACCAATATAACACTGAAACTTGTTCTGAACACTGAACATTGTGCTGGAGCTAAAGAAAAGATTACAGTTCTGGTGGCGGCAAACATGCCTGGATCAGAAAAAAGGAAATTGTTGGTGTGGGCAAACAGTTAAGCTTGCTTACAGATGAGTTACATGAATAGGATGAAGAAATGAAAGCAAAGAACAATTTACTGCTTCTTAAGAATTACCTCTATGTGAAATTAGAACAAATGGAATTTGTGTTTAAACCACCTAAAACAAATTCGAAACTTCAGTCAATGGACCAATGTGTAATATGTTAGATTATAGACCTCTTGAACGCCGTAAATTACATTCATATGCAATTGCTTGAAGCATGACTCAGACAAAGACCTTCCTCTCAACCAGTGGTTGAAAAAACAACAAATACACCCACACGTTAAAACCAGATTTAGTGAGTTTAGTTTTAGCGACTATGTTAGCATTGATAGTGATATCGTAACAAGAGAAACACTGACTGATGATCAAATTGTACAGTCTGTAACTTGAAACGTGATACTGAATGACAATGTAGAAGAATAATTGAAAATTCGGGGAACAAGCTCCAGAAACAAAACTTTCCTCAGAGAGTTCAGAATATGAAGAAAGCTGGACAGACAGTGATGACAATTCGGATGATGTAGATATTATCTCTGAAATCAAATAATGAAATATTCTTTGAGATAGCAAAAACATTTCTGTTGGTGATTATGTCTTGAGCAAATTATATTATGGAAAAAAGAATGCTACCATTTGAAGTTGAACTAATGTATCATGCATTCAAAAAACTGCATTGTTGAAGTACTGCCTACTCCAGAAATTTTGGAAAATATAGAAAGACAGTTTGTTTGAGTTAGTTACTTTATTCTGTTAATATATATATTTTAATTTTCATGTGTCAATAAATGGAATGTCATTTAATGGTTTTTATTAGAAATGATGTGCGAATAAATGGTTTTAAGATACTTCTTTTAGTGTTGTATCTTTTTAACGCTATTCTGCTGTAAAAATTTAGTTAAGAAAACCTTTAGCATAACAATTCTCAGAGTAAAAAAATGTGTTGATTGATATCTCCAGATGCAAATGTAATCTTTGCACCACAAAGATGAGCAATAAGAAGAATAGAGGAGTTACCATGTAAAGTTGATGCAAAGAACATTTTAATAAATTGAAAATAAAAAATACCTTGCTGATGCAGATTGGATGGCTTAATTACTAAAAAATATAAAAGAACACTTAGGTAATTATACAATAGAATGACTTTCACTATTATATTACCCATTTTAATGAAGATATAAACCCTGAAGTTTTCAGATTTGAGAACTCTAGGTCTAGCATTAACTATTTTACTCTAAAATTCTTCAATAATCTTCCAAATAATATTAAAGAAATAGATTTAGAGACTTTCAAATTAGAAATAGAAATTTCTTAATTAACAAAATTAAAAGTAAAAGTAAGATAAATTATAATGATTTTTAAACCATTACACCTTGATCTACTTGTGTATTGTATTGCATATTTTATGTTTTTTTGTGGATTTAAATGTGATTAATGGATAATAGGGTAGCTGTAAGTTAATTGAAAATTAATTAAATACTTGTTGAAAAATACAAAAGTTCAATAAATTATCTTTCATTTCTAAATACCATAGTCAACTATAAAACATTTATTTAAATAATGAAAATCAAAATTCCGCATATTCTGGGAAAACGCGAAAAGTAAGTTAAACAATATGGCGTTTAATTTAAATTAATCAAGCGATAAAAATATTTTTGGCCCCCTTTTATGAGATAGCAAGTTTTTTATAATTGAAATATAAAATAGGACGTATTGTTACACTACTATAAATTGCACTAACATATATTAAATCCTTATGTAATTAAAAAATTTAAATTAGATTCTGTTTTGACAAAACCCAATTTATTTGAAAAACCTTACACTTATTTTAATGGCCGAATCCAAACGTGTAATAAAGTAAAAAATAAAACTTTTAAGACAACCTGAATGGTATGAACGCAACTGTAAAAAATAACCATAATATGCCAAAAGTAAAACTTATATAAAGTAATTAAAAATTTGTATTATGCTTAAATGTTATTGAAATTTTTCTTACAAAAAATTTGGTGTCGGTTAGTTCGTCTATTCATTAGTCTACAAAAGTTTGTCAAAAAATGTATTCATTTTTGCAGTTTTGTGATATTTTAAAATATCAAAAACAAAATTTTATTTTATCTTAATTTCTCTTGATTTTCTTTTTCCAAAATGTCAGAATGACATACAAATTTCGAAGCTCTTTCTGGTGGTACAAAAATTTTCATTTGCCTGATAAAAACTAACAGAAACTTACTTAAAAATGACCCATCTGTTCAAATAACCTTGCAATTTCTTCATGGCGAACTTGGTAGGAACTACAAAGAACTTCTCCATGCTGACACACCAATACTCTTTCACCTCATCTTTCAAGCGCTCTATCAATTTTCAAGTAGCCAAAGCTCAGCCAGATAAACAAGCGGTATGCTTTGCCAAAGTCCTGATCTTAAACACAAAGCCATGGTTAGTTTTGGTTTTACTTTAAAATTCCCTATTAGCAGCATCAAATAGTGGTGCCATTATTTGACATAACACCCAAAATATGTCATCCTTGTAACTAATTAGAAACTTCAGAAAAACAGCAACTGGAAGTTCTCTATTCATAGAGCTTAAACAACAGTTTCTTGCTGCTAAAATTACCAGAAAGTTTTATTTTTCCAGAAACTCATTTTTTCTTCAAAATTACCCGGTTTCCATAAGTGTGGTATAAATAACTAATAGATATCATCCTGTTTTCAATTACTTCAAATTTCCGTTGGAACAGTTGGCTGCTTTGACTTCATCTGCAAGATACAAGACCCAATTCTTTGATGCTAGCTAAAAAAACAAGCCATACATTAAGACTTTACCAAACTGGTTTATTACTTGCTGCCAGGTCCAGCTTAAATCTTCAAAGCAAAACCTGCATGGAGGTTTTTTTTTTGGTTAAATCGGAAAAATAGTAATCAGACAACATTGGTGTTGCTCATGTCGCCTTGACTGTCCAAGACTACTAAATGCTAGCATTTCCTTGATGGATTTACTAGCAAAACCTCATATTTAAACAAAAATTCAATTCTCAAAACGGTCAGCACTTTACTACCTAAATAAATGTTCTAGAAGCTTAGAATGATTGTGTATACAGAGAAAATTGGTTGCTTTTTCTCTGGTAAATACCATGTGTTAAACGCCTTGGGCCATTTCTGGTGAAATGGTATGTTTAAGTAAGCTACAATTAAAGCATGGGCATTTTCTAGCGGATTAACCCACAACGCCTTAGCCAACTCTTAGCTTATTTCCTTTGATCGATTACCCCAGGATTGTTTGAATTCGGAATACGAGGTCTAAGTAAGTTTACAAATAAACGCCACTAACCGAAGTATTCTCTCGGGCTACCACACTGTCCTGGGATTTTTATAAACCAAACATTGTCAGTAATAAAAAATTACGTATGCAATAAATTTAAAAAAATATGCTGATCCGAAGAAGATATTTTATTTACAAATTTAGAAAAGGTTCATTTTTAGTTTACTAATGTTTATATATTTTTCGGAACAGTTTATGTCCATTTTAAAGTATTTTATTTTGCTTTTGAGTTATAATTGCATATAGAGATGACAATTTAAAAACCTAAAACAGCTTTGTTTAGGGACGAAAAAAAAATCGAAAATCGCTGGAAACGATTTCTATCAGGAGAAGTGAAAGCATAAAAGTATATTAACTAGACATTGAACATTGACCATTAAAATTTCAACTAGCAAAGGGATTCGAGTGATGCTCATTTAAAGCTTTTGAAAAATGTTTTTGAGGAATACTAGAAAATCTAGATTTTATAATATTCTTCTCGGTTTGATGTAAATGAATGCAAACTTTTGAAAGATTTAATTTTCATTTCATTAATTTTTTTTATTTATTTCAACATTCAAAAAAAGTGTTTCTGTTTTCTAGCAAACCAAGAACTTGAAGCGTTTTTCAAAAGCTTTAAAATAAGGTATTCCTCTGCTCCTTATTTAAGATTTCAATTGAGAATCTTGCTGTATCCAAGGGGTTGCAGATTGGGCTTAATTAATATACATTTTTTGTTCTCACTTTGGATAGAAATTGTATTACTCGAGCCTCACTCGATTCTGGATTTCGGATGTGAATTTCGTTCTGTCCAAGGGATTGCAAAGAAGGGATAAGAGAAATGCAAAATTAAATATATAGTCTTTATTTACCATATTCTATACGCAATGATCAAATGAATTAAAATAAAATAGATTGCATTAATAAAATAAAAAATAAACCTTTTTCGTAGCAAAAATTTGGAAACAAAAATAGTTTTCATGTAACATTCGTTATCATTGACAAACTAAAAAACATTTCTAAATTTGTAAATAACACATCTTCAGCCCCGTTATTTTTTATTAAATTTATTGCATATGTAAACTTTTATTACTGGCCATGTTTTGTTTGTAAAAATCCGAGGATCACTCTCGATTAATCTCATTACCTCCTGCTTTTTTGGAGGAATTTTATTTTTAATGTGTTTTTTGAAAAAACACTCCGTAATTTTTTTTTGGTCGTTTGTCCATGGTACCAGCTTACGTTTCCGTTTTTTTTCTCTAGGAATGTCTGCTACACCAAAGGCAGGAACCTGATCCTGATTTTTCAATTGATTCGGGTTTTGATTTTCTAACACATTTTCGTAAATATCTTCTAAATAATTGTCATCACTTTCGTCTATGATCTCATCATTTAATTCTATTTCACTCAGAGGTTTCCCTTTGTTCTTTTCAAATAACGCACTGTTTTGTGAAAGTAATAATAACTTGCTTACTTTAGCGGTTTGGTAAACGTCGTCTGGCAAACGATAAAATTCTGAATGGGTTTTTTCATTATGACCCATAAATGAAGCAAGCTACTCCAATTCATTTTTGTCCATTTTAAAAATCTGAGTGATAGTTGCCAACTGCTTTCTTAACCTAGTGGAAGTCAACAATGATGCTGCTGCCTTGTTTCCACCAAGCGCCAGTAATGAATGTTTTCTCATGACCGTATATCCTCCAATTGGATTTAATGTTCCCGGTAAACCAAAAAGATACTGATTATTTTCAAGATCAAAATTTTTTCTCAGATTTACCAAAGAAAGTGTAGAATCCATCGCGATTTTTTCAAAAAGTACAGGAACCCCTCTATCCCTTTTTCCTCTAATGACTATGCGTTTGAGTGATTTAAATAAAATTTTCTCGGAATTTGTCAGCACTTTTTCAAATTCGGACGATGGGACTGAATCTTGGTTTTCTAAAAAGGCTAGCAGGGTCATCCTTTGGAGTTCCCCTACCCGCCTTTTGTTAAAAATATGCAAAATATCCCTTCCAGTAAATCTCGATAAGCTTTTTCATTGTGATCATTTTCTGCCAAGACAAGTTTGGCTTGTGAAATAAGATTTTTAAGATATTGGTCCAGTTCCTGAAACAAAGAAAACTACATAAAACAATGATGAAATTTTGATTATATATCTAACTATCTCTATTACAAAATCACTTTTTTTTATTGATAATCTAAACTTTCATTTAAGTCATTAAAGATTATTTCATAGTATGTATTTGGTGAGATATTGTTTTCACAGCGATACCTCTACTTTTTTTTTAAATTTTATTTTTACATAAATATAAAAACTGTAAAACAAATAAACTTAATATAACCGAAACACAATTTTGTCCATCTTCAGGAGAAGATTAAAACTAAATCTTTTATTGGAGATGTCAACTTGAGTGCTAAAACGCGCATCTATGAGAAAAAATTATGTTTTGGTTTGTGATAAAACTTGTATTATAAAACAAATTTTTTCGACGATTATGCAAGAAGCTACTTTTTTCCCAATATTTACACAAGTTTCAAAAAGTGATAAACTTAAATTAACCTTGATATCTTCCGCCACAGGTATTAATGTTGGTTTGTTAAATTTTTTGTAAGCCAAATTCTGTCCTGCCTCGCTCGAAACCTCAATTGCCCAGTCATTGTCAGCACTTTTTCAAATTCGGACGATGGGACTGAATCTTGGTTTTCTAAAAAGGCTAACAGGGTCATCCTTTGGAGTTCCCCTACCCGCCTTTT
This sequence comes from Cylas formicarius, assembly GCF_029955315.1. Lineage (NCBI taxonomy): Eukaryota > Metazoa > Arthropoda > Insecta > Coleoptera > Brentidae > Cylas > Cylas formicarius. The sequence continues at coordinate 4,230,474 of NW_026844225.1, read as the reverse complement.
GTTAAAAATATGCAAAATATCCCTTCCAGTAAATCTCGATAAGCTTTTTCATTGTGATCATTTTCTGCCAAGACAAGTTTGGCTTGTGAAATAAGATTTTTAAGATATTGGTCCAGTTCCTGAAACAAAGAAAACTACATAAAACAATGATGAAATTTTGATTATATATCTAACTATCTCTATTACAAAATCACTTTTTTTTATTGATAATCTAAACTTTCATTTAAGTCATTAAAGATTATTTCATAGTATGTATTTGGTGAGATATTGTTTTCACAGCGATACCTCTACTTTTTTTTTAAATTTTATTTTTACATAAATATAAAAACTGTAAAACAAATAAACTTAATATAACCGAAACACAATTTTGTCCATCTTCAGGAGAAGATTAAAACTAAATCTTTTATTGGAGATGTCAACTTGAGTGCTAAAACGCGCATCTATGAGAAAAAATTATGTTTTGGTTTGTGATAAAACTTGTATTATAAAACAAATTTTTTCGACGATTATGCAAGAAGCTACTTTTTTCCCAATATTTACACAAGTTTCAAAAAGTGATAAACTTAAATTAACCTTGATATCTTCCGCCACAGGTATTAATGTTGGTTTGTTAAATTTTTTGTAAGCCAAATTCTGTCCTGCCTCGCTCGAAACCTCAATTGCCCAGTCATTGTCAGCACTTTTTCAAATTCGGACGATGGGACTGAATCTTGGTTTTCTAAAAAGGCTAACAGGGTCATCCTTTGGAGTTCCCCTACCCGCCTTTTGTTAAAAATATGCAAAATATCCCTTCCAGTAAATCTCGATAAGCTTTTTCATTGTGATCATTTTCTGCCAAGACAAGTTTGGCTTGTGAAATAAGATTTTTAAGATATTAGTCCAGTTTCTGAAACAAAGAAAACTACATAAAACAATGATGAAATTTTGATTATATATCTAACTATCTCTATTACAAAATCACTTTTTTTTATTGATAATCTAAACTTTCATTTAAGTCATTAAAGATTATTTCATAGTATGTATTTGGTGAGATATTGTTTTCACAGCGATACCTCTACTTTTTTTTTAAATTTTATTTTTACATAAATATAAAAACTGTAAAACAAATAAACTTAATATAACCGAAACACAATTTTGTCCATCTTCAGGAGAAGATTAAAACTAAATCTTTTATTGGAGATGTCAACTTGAGTGCTAAAACGCGCATCTATGAGAAAAAATTATGTTTTGGTTTGTGATAAAACTTGTATTATAAAACAAATTTTTTCGACGATTATGCAAGAAGCTACTTTTTTCCCAATATTTACACAAGTTTCAAAAAGTGATAAACTTAAATTAACCTTGATATCTTCCGCCACAGGTATTAATGTTGGTTTGTTAAATTTTTTGTAAGCCAAATTCTGTCCTGCTTCGCTCGAAACCTCAATTGCCCAGTCATTATCAATAAGTTTTATTAATTCCTTGAAATTTTCTATATAATTTTTACGAGGATTTTCCTTTTGAATTTCAATAGAACACGCTGTATTTACTGCATGTTTAATCAGTGTTCCCATCTGAAGTGCCAAAGAAGGGGACTTAAAACTTCGATTTTCAACGTCATACTCTGCTATGTTTCTTGTAGCTAAAACCAGTATTTTAAACATTTTAGGTAAGAGAATCTCAGTTAAACCAAGTGTTTTATTATTTTTGAGTGTTCTGACGCTGATGAGTAAACGAGCTAATCGTCTCATATTCCGTTTCGCTACTACCAAGAGATGTTTTTCTTTGTGACTTCTTATATAGCGCCTACCAACTTCACAAATAAGTTGATCATTCTTAGCAACCAACGAAGTTTCATCTGCTCGTAACATGTTTATAAGACCGCTAATTTTTAAAGGATCATTCGGTCCAAAATTCCCAACCATTACTGTTTGGCCTGCAATCTGTGCTTGAAAGCGTTGACTCGGATCGGGATTAAAGAAACATTTTTTTGCGTGGCGACGAAGGCTATTCTTGGCATAATAGCCTTGACAAAATTTGCAAACAATATAGTCTTCAACTAGCTTTTTTTTGTTTGCCATTACAGGTACAATATTTGATGTAGAAAAGTCACCTTCCCTACGAAGTCTGTCAATCAACTTAATCCGTTTCTTAGATTTCTTCTCTAGCGACAAAATTTCCTGTACTTGTAATTCGTCCCAGTGATTACGCTCCATGTGCCTTAAGAAATTTCCGACATCTTGATTACAATATAGGCATTGATGTTTTCTCCTAACACGTCGAGTTTTTCCAGGTGTTTTAACTTCGGAATCCAGATTGTCATTTTGTCTGAGACTGACACAGTAATTGTGGTCAACGCTATTATTTTCTTCGGGAGGTAAACCTGGTTGTATTGTTTGCATCGTAGTATATGTACTGTCGGGCAATTCTTGACGCAGTTCAATAGGGCTATCCAAAAAAAAATCACTTTCTCTGTATCCACATTCCCACGAACTTTCTGCTTCGGATTCTTCTGGTAATTTATATTCCGAATCGGAAATTATTTGGCTATTATCCGAGCTTGAAGGAGTCATATCTACAAAACAATAATTTAACAATGTAAAGAGGTTACGTAGTTTTCATTTTTCGCGGATAGTTCCATACATTATAACAAAAACTTTACAAAAATTGTCTGTGATTTAAGCCAGATACCAAAAATGCACTTTTTCGAGAAAATGTCATTCATTTAATTCATTTTCTTACAATTCATTTTTTTTACAAGAGTAAAGTAATCTTATTTAAAAGTTTTTAGCAAAATGATGATTCAAAATTGGATCTAATTGTTTTCATTAAGTTTGGATGATAATATTTTTTTGCTTGTTTGGTTAAAAATATCTCATTTAGAACTTATAATCTGAGTAGCACTTTGCTAAAAACTTTAGAATAAGTTTGCTTTACTCTTGTAAAAAATTGTTAACGGTTTGGACACTCTACATGCAAAATAATATTTTTTGTTCAATCAAAAATTTTAATAAAAAATGTCCTTTTCTTCAAAGACGAAAGTTTTTGTCCGTTTAAAATCTTGTTTACCACATCTGGACAAGGACATGAACATGCCGAAAAAAATTCAATATTGTTTATATTCGAAGTTCAGTTTCAATTTTCTCAAAATTTGAAAACTTACTTAACTTAAATAAGAAAAACGAGCACTGTTTTCAGCCTTTATTTCTTAAACCAAAAATTGAATGTGATGTATCATCTAACTTCAGTAAACTAGGAAAATACTTGATGACACGGTTATACTGCAAATTGCAATTGCAACCGGTTTTTGAAAAGTTTACGTTTATCTCACAAAACATGCATTTTCGGCCCTTTGATTATATAAACTTTCCATCATATTTTTCGGTGAGATCTTGCCTCTGAAATTTAGCAATGCAATTTTCAAACATAAATGGACACAAATAACTGGTTAACATTAAAAAAAGTAACGGAATCGCTTAATATGTTGAAAATATATTAACATGAATGATTTGACTTTTGTATTGTTTGTGATGTGTTTCCGTAATTTCGTTGTTGAATCTCAGTTATTTTAAATATCTTGAAAGAATCTTAACCTGCGAATTAATTCTCGTAATGCTTGATACGGCGAAACTTTGTAACTAAGTGTAAAACAAATTGTATAATAATTTTGACATATTGTCAAAAAAAAAGTGTAAATAAAAAAGCTGACCTTCTATAATTTATTTAGGCAATCGAATTTTAAAGAAATTTCATCAATTTTCCGAACAAATCCTTTGGAAGCTAAAACTTGTTTAAAAATTCAATTTCATGGTACCCGCTATACTATACTACAATAAAATAGACGATATTGTGTTGCTTATTATACATACCTGAGAAAATATAAAGCTAATACAATAATTGTCAAAATTCCTACCTGCTAGGCTCTTGTCTCGAGCTAGATCCAAGATACGTTTACTTCTACGATTCATTGTTAAGTTACGCCGACACAAATTTTTATAGGTAATGAAAATATTCAGAAAGGTTAGGTTTAAGGGATAGCAATGTGGCCACTAAAAATAAAACTATATCGCATGGGGAAGCCAATATAATTCGACGACATATTTCCAATATACACGGTAAATTATGGAAGTCAAAGTAACCGTTGCCAATATCACTATATACACATAAATTGGGGAAGTCAGTGCCACCGCTAAATATATAACCAATATACAGGCACAGAAATCGATGCTAGAGACACAAGCGGAATCTCGTTGAACCACCTCGTATAATTTTATCCAGCTAACGTGAAAATTGACGTCCGCGAGTTTTAAGTGTTTTTGAATAGGTGGTGCTCAAATAAGTGTAATGCCGACATTATTTTAAAAATTCAAGTTGGCATCCGTATATCGGAGTTCACTTTGTCCCGGATGCCACTTTAACCGAGGATTTTACATGGGAGGACACCACTCTGCATCACGTATATATATATATATATATATATATATATATATATATATATATATATATATATATATATATATATATATATATATATATATATATATATATATATATATATATATATATATGTATATATATATATATATATATATATATATATATATATATATATATATATATATATATATATACATATATATATCCATATATGGAGGCCCGGATTCAGCGCTATAGAAACGGTATATACAAGATCTAAGTAGCCTAAATTAAAATTTTCACAAAGACGCTACGATCATAGTAAACTGAATTTTCTTGTATATTGTTAGTTCAACTGTATACCCGGTAGAGGCGAGAGACGCAGTCTCTGTATATTTTACAAGATATATTCTACTTTCAGCTTGTCGATTTCCAGGCGTCCTCTGCGCCTTTGTTACGTGGCAACACTGTCACTATTAACTTTTGCAGACTGGCGCGAAATTGTGGGGTAACGGCTCTGCATCGCCTAGTTGTTTTGTTTTTCATATTGAATGAACTCGATTGGCGCTCCATAGTTCGAGCATGTGGAGACGGTGGAAATAGAGATTTTTTTTTTCCACAAATTCGGAAGTAGGCTAAGTTGGAATTAACGTAAACGTAACACAAATACACAAGACTTTTTTTTCTATTAAAAAATTAAATAATTAATAAAAGTTTATTTTCGAAATGTGTGGTAAAGAATTCAAAATTTACAAAAATCATATTTATATTCTGTTGCCAATGCCGTACGCTTTATATGATATTAGAATTTAAAACAATATTCTGTGACACGTCGCGAATTTCTTTTGTTTCGCTTGCTCTCTTCGTTCTGAGAAAATCCCCTCATTGCATAAAGTTATTCTTTTTTCAACTACTTGTCCGCCCGTTGCAATTTTTTATTACCTTAATTCAATGAACTCGCGTCTGTCTTTACTTAGAAGCCTGACCAGATTGAAGTCAGTCGTTAAAGTCGGACAACAAACGCAATAAGAACACCCAAGACTCCAGGTGGGAATCGAACCAACAACCTCTACTGCAAGTCGAGTTTTCAGGTCTAACGACTTACCAACCGAGCCATCCTCGATCACTTAAAAAAAATTATATTCTTTATTTAGTTGCACAAATTGCTATTTTTCGATTATTTAATTATTATTGCATTATATAATCTTCAGCTTCATGAAGCAACATTATTAAAATGTTTCAATTAAACAAGGTGGCACCAACAAGTTTTGGTTTTTTATATGCGAATACTATGCAATAACTTCTGAATCTTTTTTAATTTTTGGGTACATTTTTAGATTTATTACTTTCTTTCGATAATTTCTGCTAAATACTATTTAGAACGGTGTTCGAAATATTAAAAATATCGAATATAAATATTTATATTATAGAAATATTGAACATAAATGGTTGTTTAATGCAATAGGAAAAGAAGTTGTTGGAATTTGCAAATTAAAATATCATTTGCTAAATACTTATCTAAATAATTGGTTAATAAAATATTGTGATTTTATCGTCTAATAATATTTTATTAATATTAATTAATAGGTCGCCTATTAAAGTGCGCAACATATAAGAACTATTTTATTGAACGATTTAAGTTCTTGACTTTTGCTTTTAATCAAACTAAAATAAATGTGAAAAGTAACATTTCCATATTTTAGTAAAAATTATTATTTTGAAATGAACTTTGATAAAAGTTATTCGATAAAAGTGTTCTTTTTAATAGTTATTTTTCTTCATTGTGCCCTAAGATATAAATAAAAATGAAGTTAAACAAGGAATGAGAGGGATGAAAAGTAAAGTACAATAATGTATCACCACTGCCACCGAACAATATTTTCATATATTACTTTTTTTAATGTACCTAAACTTAAATCCTAACAATGAACCTCTGAACTAAAGTATCTTTTTAGGTGATTTTCGACATATTCTCTATAAAGTTTTGCCTCGGGATAAAAAGTGTCTCTTTAGTTCCTTGGATACCATCTAAATTTTTTTCCCAAATTGATTTAAAAAAATCCCCCTTTTAAATTCCTGCTCTAAAATACGCATTATACAGAGTGGCTTAAAGACGTTACGTAGGGCTGCGAGCCACTGCGGATATTTCCGGTGATATATTAGCCAGTGCTTTGGTTTGTCAATTCTGATGGTCAAGGTACACGCATATAGTATGCAACACCTTATAAACTTCTTCAGTCACTCATTTATTAATCACTCGCTCCATTCGTGCCAAATAAACTAATATGGCGTTTATCAAACTTGTTTAGCAAAGATTTCTGAAGATTTTTTTTTTAAAGGAAACTTTCACAGAATAATCTAAGACTATTTACAAATATTCTGCATTCTACCTGTGTCGGTGGTTGATAAATCGAACTTTCTGGCGTTTCGCCAACCATTCTGGAGATCTCACAGCTGGTCCTGTTCATAAATTTGACCGTTACAAGAAAAATATGTTCCAGACAAGCATTTTTCAATTTGGTTGAATATGTTTGATTCCAGATTCCCGAATTCCAATATATCTGAAAGAGCTATGTCAAAACTAACCAGAGAAACAGAACAAAGAATATACGACTATGACAAATAAAGTCATAAGCAGTTGCCGAGAACAATAATAAAACCGAAATCTCATTCGATCAAATTAAAAATTAATCAATGTAATCGATTCTTCTACCAGGGAAATATCAGAAAATTAATAGAAACCTCTAAACAACCAAACAATCTTAACCGCGACTCTGTCTTTCAACAATATGGAAATCCGAGACAATGTTCATGTCACTCTTTTAGCTCCGCCTCTCTCAAACAGTATATCAGTGGGTTCAGAATAGAATGTGAGCAAGGTTCACTTAAGCTCTGAGGAAGCCATCAGGATGATTGGCGAAACGTAAGCTAGCTTTATTTATAAACAAAAGATGCAGAAGGGATCTAGAAGATTTGTAAATAGCCTTCTGAAGAAAATGTTAATTATGACGAGTAACGAATGCCGTTCTCATCGCAGTTGTCTGTGTTCTTTATAATTTTTTTTTTAAATTAAACTAAAATAGTAACTTCTAATTATTTCAAATAACTAACATCGGCCCATTTTATACCAACATTAAGCACACACAACACAGTAATATTGCCTCAGTTGGCCTCGTAAAAGAAAATAATTGAAAATTACATTACATAATTTTTAAATTAACAGTTTTTCTTAATTTGGTACCATAATTTATTGATCTGCAAATAAGTCAACCGTCAAGAACATAGAAAACAAATTTAAAAAAATAATATTTAAATATTAGTATTTACTTTTTACAAAACTTCTGGGTTCCTCCTGCGTCGGTTTTTGCTGAGTTGAACTTGCTGACGTTTCGTTAAACATCCTGTCGGCTGCTTCAGAGCTTGACTTTGCGGACGAGAGCACTTTGACTGAGGACCAACGAGGAAGATTGAACTCTTTAGTGGATGAAAAATTTGATAGAATGAGCAAAGGTTTGGGGTATACTACAGTGGCGACTCATGAGATTGTCTTAGAGGAGAACGTTAAGCCCATTAAACAGCGATATTATCCCGGTTCACCCTTCAAGCAGAAGATCCTTGATGAAGAAGTTAAGAAAATGCTTGAAATGGACGTCATTGAGCCTTCTAAGAGCGCTTGGTCTTCACCAGTACTTCTTGTGCCCAAAGAGGAAAACGCCTATCGATTTTGTGTAGACTACATGGCACTTAATAAGGTTACTAAGAAAGACGCATACCCTTTACCATACGTTTCATCAATTTTGGACAGGCTGCGTGGAGCCAGCTATTTAAGTTCCATGGACATTAAGTCGGCATTTTGGCAAGTGGGAGTGAAGAAGGAGTGTCGAGAGTATACCGCATTTACAGTACCACAACGGGGACTTTTTCAGTTCAAGCGAATGCAGTTCGGGCTTACTAACGCACCGGCAACTTGGCAGAGACTTATCGATGCCGTCCTCGGCTCAGATTTAGAACAGTATGTTTTGGTGTATCTGGATGATATTATAATAATTTCTCCCGACTTTGAAACGCATTTAATCATTTTGGGTAAGGTATTTGATCGCCTAATGAAAGCAGGTTTAACATTAAGCCCTGGGAAGTGTAAGTTTTGTATGCCCTTCCTTAATTATTTAGGATTTGTAGTTGACTCTAAAGGTCTTCATGTAGATGTCAGAAAAGTTGAAGCCATAATGACGGTTCCTCCGCCCAAGAATATTACAGAGATTAGGAGATTTCTAGGTATGGCTGGTTGGTACCGAAGATTTGTGCCAGATTTTTCCACCCTGACCGCGCCGTTAACCAAATTGACCCACAAGAATGCCTCTTTCGTCTGGGGTAGCAATTGCGAGGCTGCCTTTAATCATATTAAAAATGCACTTGCCTCAGCTCCTATATCAACGTGTCCAGATTTATCGAAACCCTTTGTCCTTCAGACCGACGCTTCTGCTTATGGACTTGGCGCTGTTCTGACCCAAGAATCGGGCGACGGAGAAAAGGTAATCTGCTTCTTGTCACGTTCGTTGACAAAACAGGAGCGTAATTATTCCACTACTGAGCGTGAGTGTTTAGGTGTCATTTGGGCTGTCGAAAAACTGCGCAATTATCTTGAAGGGAGCCATTTAACTATTGTCACGGACCATGCTTCACTCACTTGGCTTAATAATCTGAAAGACCCAACCGGAAGATTGGCCAGATGGGCTCTTCGTTTGCAACCCTATGATTTTGACATCGTACACCGAAAAGGGAAAGATAATGTCGTTCCGGATTTTCTTTCGAGAAGTGTCCCGATCAACGTGGAAGTTGTTAGTACGAGCCCTGAGCAAGTCCTTGATTTTGGCAGTAGTACTGATGCGTGGTATAGGAAGATGATAAGTAATATTGAGAGTCGACCGGAGCAATTTCCTCAATGGCGTGTGGAGAATAATATTGTATATAAATATGTAAAGTGTCCGATTCCAGAACTTACTGCGCAGTCTGACTATTGGAAGATTGTAGTACCCAAGGATCACCGAAATAAAATCCTTAGGAAGTATCATGACGAGCCCGTTTCCGGTCATGTTGGAACTTATTAGACTTATTGGAAAATTCATAATAAATATTTTTGGCCGAAGATGAGAGCAGATGTAAGGAAGTATGTTCGTAGTTGTCGCATTTGTGCCCAACACAAGCCGGAGCAAAAGGCCTCAGCAGGTCATATGGGTACACGACCTGAGATAAACCGGCCATGGCAAATGATAAGCCTTGACTTTATGGGACCATATCCTAAAAGCAAGAAGGGTTACTCCTACCTCCTTTCAGTATGCGATTAGTTGGGCAAGTTCGTTGCTCTGTGTCCATTACGGAGCGCTACTTCAAGCGCCCTCTGTCGTTTCGTGGAAGAGAAAATATTTCTGGTGTATGGAGTGCCTCAGTTCCTCATTTGCGACAATGGCAAACAAATGAGAAGCAAGGAAATTAAAGCCTTGTGTTCCAGATATCATGTGAAAATCTCGTATACCGCATATTACCACGCGCAGGCGGACCCTGTTGAGCGGTACAACAAGATTGTGGAAACCATGGTTTCCATCTATTTGGGAGAGAATCACAAAGAATGGGACAAAAATCTTGCTGCAATTGGATGCGCTATAAGAACCTCTCGAAGTGAAACCACAGGTTATACCCCATACTTTGTCAATTTTGGACGAGAGTATGTCGGAGATGGTACCGAGTATCGTTATATGCTTAACAATGGTAATGATGATCGAGTTGAAGTACAGACCGAGATGAAAGCACGCGTAGGAGACCAGTTCACTATCAGGTCGGAGATCAGGTTTGGAGGAAAAATAAAATTCTCTCCGACGCCTCGAAAAACCTCAATGCCAAACTTTGTCCAAAATTTATAGGCCCCTTCACGGTTAAGCGTAGAATAGGAGGTTGGACGTATGAGTTGACGAATAGTCAGGGTAGGTCGTCGGGTGTTTGGCATATTAAAGATTTAAAACCTACTTATTTTGCTTCTGATGACGATTGATTTAGTTTTGGTGAACAACTGGTTTGGATTTACAATCTATTCTTCAGACAGTTGTTTTTGTGGGTTAGAGGTGGGTTACTTACTTATTAATAAGCACTAAAGTTTATGAATTTTCTGTGTCTAAACTTTTCAGTTGCTGTTTGAAGGCTGTACATCGATGCCTCACCAGTCTGTTATTCTTTTGACAGATTTGGTAAGCTTTTTTTATATACTAATTCATATTGAAAGTGTTGGAGAGTTATAACCAACAAGGTAGGGCTCCTGCGAGCCCTCACCTTTTCTTTCCCGATTAGTGTCTTTGGTCTTGTTTATGCCAGGTTGATCTTGCGCGGCCGCGTGCGTCGGTTTCGCTTGGTGGTGGAGGTGCAATCCTGTGGGCTGTTGTGAGGGCTAATACACGAGACTTGTTTACCGCTGTAGTAACCTATGCAATTTTGGCCTACTAGGTCGACTTAACATCGCGGTATATAGATTACCGACGGCCTAGTGTTACCACTCTAGTCTGGAGGTTTTCCCTTCTGCTTCCGGTGGATTCGTCGTTGCGCTGTTGTTGGGGATCACTTGGGTATAGCTAATCTTTTTTTTTAATTTTGTTTTCGGTTTTTTTATACGGCTCTCTGGCCCAATGGGTGTCGTGCGGTTTCACTGCTGCGTCTCGCAGGTATGTGTTGGTGAGTGCGATGGATGTCTTTGGCGTGGAGCTTAATATTGGGGGGCTCGAGATTGGCCCGAATGGTAGCTTCGGCGAGCCAATCAAATTATGGGAGGTCTCAGCTACTGGTATTCAAGTGGCCCGCCTTAGGTGTGGTAGTGTCTGATGTGCGACAGTAATAGGTTAGGGATTAACCTGTCAAAATTATTCAATTGGTATCAGTGGATGCGCAGGCTCCACTAGGTAGTGTCGAGCGCAACAAGAGTGCGCGCGATACTGCTGTTTCACTAGTTGTAAGTTCTTGTTTTTTTTTCTTCGGGCTTCGAGTTTTCGGGTGATGTTGCTGCTCTTTCACTAATATTTAAGTTTTTTTTCGGGCGTTTCGGCAAGTTGTACACTATTTTGCTGTTCTGGTGGAAGTCCATGTGTCGATCGGTGTTCACCTCTGAGGGGGAGTGTGACGGTTTCATATTTCAATGGTAAAATTTAGCATTTTTAAAGTACCAGTGCTGGCACATTTGCGAAGTAACGGGTTTATTTTATTAGTACCTTGTAGAATTAATTGTACTGTCCATTTCCTTCACCTTTTGCTGTTTGGCGAGTGCTTCTTAACAATTAAAATTCTTGTTTATTAGGTTCATATCGATTTTGCGATTTGAACACACGTTCTTTTGTAGACTCGGTTTCTTTAGTTTTGGACTTGTACTCCCCGGCCGATTGTGTTGCCGAACCATAAATATTTTATGCTGCAATGGTTGTGTGCGTGGCCCCTTGTTCGCTTGGTTTTCTCTTAAATGACACAGGTTTACTGAGAGATACTAATGCAAAAAACAGAGTATTAGTTGCGCATTAGAAGGAGTCATAACCATTACCATCTGTCACCCTATGAAACTAGGGACCACATTTGCTTTTCATTGCTTCGGTATTCCTTGGCGAGCCTAGTAAACATTGTTTTGTTTCTTAACCTATTCTTCCTCGATTTTCTACGACTGGCCTACGGTCGCCACCATAGATAGCGTTCGGGTAGTTCGATCTCGTTGACGCAACCTCGATTCTTTGGCACGGCACGGCCATCCCCACAGATATAGTTCGGTTGTTCGTTCTACGGGCGGCGTACCGTCGACTAGGTTGGCAAGAGTGGCGTTTTCCCTCTAATTTTTTTGTGCCCGTTTAGCCTTTTAATAAAACTGGTTGTCTGAATCGTCCGGCATTTTGTACGCTAGCTTTTGAAGCTTGGGGTTGTGGCAGGTTTTCTTTTGTGTGACCGATTTCTTTTTGAGCCGGTAGTGCTACCCCAATAAGAGGGGGATATGTAAATTGGTCACTAATTTATGATTTCCCATACTTTTGGATCTATTTGGAGTTTGGAATGGGAATCTTCTTCAACGAGGGATTTTGAAAAGAATTGTTATTGCCCCACATTTCCAGAAAACCCCCGAATCGAGTATTGTACGTATTGTTGCTCCGTTTCCCGCAAACCTTCCACGTGGTTTCTTCTTTCACCGGAATACCAGACCAGACTTGGTGTCTTGCAGTGTATGCTGTCTCTTGGGTACATGTTTAGTTGTGGAGTTTCCCCTATCGAGCAGCCGGCTTTCCGGACGGACTTTGCTGGGTTATATGGGACTGTCCCCCTGCGGCTGTTCCACTGAGCCACCATTCCATCTTGGCTTGGTTCCCGGGATAGTGACAGACAGCTGTGTAACGTTCGGGACAGCTTGAAGTTTGGGTAGTTTAAGTGGCCTGTTCTCTTCAAGAACGGTTTGCGGAACTTATAGTCTTAAATTATAGTGTCTTATATTCTTTTGCACCGCCAAAACTTGAAGGTGAGATTTGACACTCACACCTACCACCAGGTTGGAGGAAATAAATTATTGTTCGTGATTCACTTGTTTATTTCCTTTACGGGTTGGAACCTCGGGTTGATAAGTTTACCTTTTTTGAATCACGTGGCGCCTACCTACCACCTTCCGGGACTGACCGAGGTGCCCTTCACCGCCTTCCAAATTGGCTTTGATTTAGTATTTTTTTCTACTTCATTAATTTTTCTTGATTGTTAATGAGCTAGCCTAGGCATTGTCTTACCTCACTATTAAATTACGAATTTAATTCATTAATGCGTTTCTTTTTCACGACCCTGAGATTGAGATGTAAGAAGTTTTAATGGGTGTAATAATCAGTTTGAAACATAAAGACGAACAACAATTTTTAAGCGACTGTCTTGTCATATTTCAAAAAAAAAATCAAAAATTTTAAAACAAGCGTCACCAATGCTAAAAGTAAATGCCAAGTTTTTGAGGGGAAGACGAGACCGAAGTGAAATATGTTTCTACCAAATGCGTTATCGACTCGAAACGAATTTAAACGAATGGTTCGTTGAAAAAGTTCAAGGTCAAATTTTAAATAAATTATCTGAATTTCAAGAACGCGATTCTGGATTTTGATTGATCAGTGGCCTATACTTCTTTTACTGCAGAAGAACGTCGCCAACAACACTTACCCGCTTCATACATTTATTATGAGAACTTCTTAAGAACTGAAAATTGTCCAACACCGATGTATCTAAACCAAATTCATATATTTGAAAAATCCAACGTAGTTTCCGTAATTGTGTACGTTTTAGAGTTAATTCAAAACAGTTAAAGTTTTTATTCGGTGTTACCAGGCCGTTTAACTGAGGAAAAACGCGAAAAACGTGTCAATTTACTATTAATTCAAAATAAGTATTATGCAAAAATTAATTGTTTTGATGCGGAACCGACGACAACGACGACGACAGCGGCAGAGGACCATAAATGTGAAGAATAAATAAAATATCATTATTATTAAATTAAAAATTAGTTAAGATTAGTGTCATCCCAGATATTACGGACATACGACTAACGCTAAGCGGAGAATATTACCCTCATGAACGCTCGCGCTTGGACTTTGACAAAAACGATTTTGTGCAAACGCATCACAATTACACCGATTTCTATCCTAGTTATAAGGGATATGAGGAGAGACGCGCCCTGCTCAACTACGAAACGTTCAAAGTCAAGCCGTATTCGTCATAGATTGTTCTAGATGAACCTACAATTTTCCTAAAGTTATCGTAATAAATACGAGTCAAGGGTCAAGGGTAGACATGCGGTTCGTGACGGTGGACATCCAAGGGTTCCAGCTGCAAGACGGCGAGGGCTTCGTGGTGAAGAAACTGGCAACTTGTAATGGCAGCCAAAGTTACCATTTTATATTCAAGCCGCCGAAGGAATATGGACGGCTGTCCTGCGCCGACAAGCGGGGGTAGAGTGGTTGGAGATAAACATAATGGGCTGATGGACAGCCTCGTCGTCGTCATGGAAGCCTACGATCATTAACGTACCCGCCACCACCAGCACCACCCGTGCAACTGTGCCTCCCCCGAAGTTTGCAAAGGCCGAACTGCCAAGGGGTGTAAAATACTACATTGTTAAAAATAAAATAACTTTTGAAGATTTTGTTGATTGTTTGAAAAATTTAAAAGAAACATGCTACTCAACGAACCTTTCGTTCTTTTACGCACGACGTATTTAGTATCGAACAAACTAAAGTGGCGCCAAGTCAGTATGACGACAAAAGATATCTTATAGCAACCACGTTTCATACTATTCCGTGGGGGCATTACAAGGCACTGTAATTTTTTTTATTTGTTGCAGATAATGACCGAATTGTTGATGTTGAAGTGAAAACGTTCATTCTATTGCACATTTTCTGCTTGAACCAACCTTACCGTGGACACTAACTCTACAGCTAATGGAGATGTATCCCACATGTAGGAGGAACCATATTAATGCACTTACTGTCAGATGTGAACGGCCACCTCCACCAGATTTGAGTTCGATAACACTTCAAAAGAAAGCATCGTTGGAACATCGGAATCCCATTTTGGTATGTCCAAAGGATACAACAGACCCTCCATTTGAGCACCATAGTTTTTGTTTATGGGAAAAATACTATTTAGTGAGGACCCGAACCGTGCTCGAATCAGGATTATTGGTGTTCTTTGTTTGTGAATCGTGCAAAAACGCTTTGAAAAATTTTAATAATAAGTCAAATTACGAATTTGACAAATCGACCGAAGCCCATGCATTAATAAATATTTTATATTCGTGGCCAGGGTCTTTTGTTTTTAAAAACTACTCCCTTAGAACATAACACAAATTTAAAACACTACTTTATTTAAACTGGACAATTACAGAATAATAACCAACTAGGTTTTAACAAATTTCTACTGAATATAAGAAAATCCGTTGTTCCTGCGGCGTGCCGGGTATTTATACAGTAGCTGGACCATGGACCTCGAAGAGTTCCAGAACGTTGAGGAATCACGCGCTTCTTAGTCAGCATTACTCAGCAGACAATGTAATCCAATACTAATGACTATGAGGTTTAATAATAAGGTTATCCTGACATTGAGATTGTTGTAAACAAACAGACTAAATTACTCCATATAACAACTCCCTTTTTCAAAAAAAAAATTGTTGCTTTAACAATGCAATAACTTTTAAAGCAAAATAATTATACTATATTTTTGATTGGATTCGGAGCCATGTCTTCTTCATCTTCTTCTATTGCTTCTCCAACTCTAATACTTGGTCTTCTTTTTACGAGAATTCTTGGTAATATTCGTAAAATATATTCTTCATTATTTGCTAACCGCCTTTTATGATTTTTACATTTAAAATAACAAAATAAAATATTTTTGAATATAAGGTTTATTTATTAAATCATCTAGATTTTTTGAATATTGATCAAGTTTATGTTTTGCAATTTCTAATTCATTAAAATTAACGTTACTTAACTTTAAGCGTCGTAAGTTAGGCAATTTTATTTTTTCTGGTAAAACTTTACAAAAATCACATAGAATGATTACCGCATGTGTTTCATAGGATATATTTGAAATTTTGATTAAATCTGCTTGTACTTTTGTATTTCCAATAAAAGAACTACAGTAAGGATACAAAGTTAGAATTGTATTTTCTATAATTACTTCAGAATACGGTTCATGATGTGGGCATTTAATAGTAATTGGTAATTATTCTGATACACTTATTACCCATTGTTGGTTTTTAATTTTTGAATGTTATTTTCTTTAGTATATAACAAAACAATTTGACAAGTATTTGGAACAGACAATTGACTTTTAAATAATTGAGCTTCACATTGGGCATTTGTATCAATTGGATAATGAAATAGATTTTCACATAATCATGCGTAATATGCGTTTTTACAATTTTCTATACTTTCAATAGGAATGTACATTTCTGAATCATCATCTTTCGCGAGGTGTTTTTGTGAAACAGACAAAATGTGATGTAATCCTGTTCGATTATCAAGAATCGGAATTTGAAATATCTTATACAATATATAATGTTCAGGTTCGATAAGAGGGATTTATAAAAGAAAAACTAAACTATCTTCAGTTTAAAATGCTTTATTAAGACGATGTCTTTGATGGAATTATGTCAAATGGCAAACTATTTCTTCTCATATTTTGCGAAATAGTTTTAAAAGACATGATTAAATCTTTTGGAGTAATAATTGAAGTATGAATTTAATGAATTTAATTTTTTACGAATGTAATTGCGTTTAAAATATCATTCAAGTTTTCTTCAATAAAGAGAAAACATTCCATTAATTGTTCGCATATGTCTAAAATTTGTACCTTTGATTTGATTTGATAAATTTTAAATTATCCGATATATCATAAATTGATTCCTCAATTTCTTTAATATTCTTGTTAAAAGTTTCTTCGTCAATTTGTAATTTTCTTATAGTTTTGTTAGAATTCTTAATAACTGGTGTTGTTACTGTTATTTGTTTTTTCATTAGCTCTTCAAATTGATGTTCATCCTTTTCGATTTTATTAATGCATTCATTATAATATTCTCCATCAGAAGCGTCTAAATTTCCCGTTATAAATTTCCACACAGATCCTAAAGCATTATTTCTTATATATCGCTTAAATCTAATAGAAACATCAATTTCTATTTCGGAAAACTTAGTTTCTAAGGTATTTGATAATTGTGTTAGTAATGATAAATGTGTTTGCACTTCAGCTTTGAAAGCATACGTTCGATTATTTGAAGCTGTTACTAAACTAAGTAAGCTATTTAATATTTTGTTATTATTTTTAAATACGTTTTTTAATTGTTTAGTATGCTTATATACATTTATCGTTGGAAACGATAAGGCGATTAATTAGTTGCTTCTATTGATGTAATTACGATAAAGAATCTTAAAAGAGAGAAAAGTTTCAATCAGCATTTTCTTGTATAGAAATATCATGTTTACCTTCTTTTTCGTGAAAAGGTTTTGATCTGTCGAAATTAATTTTAGTTTTTACACCTGATTTTAAATAAAGAGCAATACCAGAATTTTCAAAGATTTCAGTTAATTCAAATGGACCATTAAATTTATTAGGAAATTTTCCTTTTATTTGCGATTCTTTGATTTAAACTTTATCTCCTACTTGAAATTGATGTTGTTTAGAAACATGTTTATCAAATCTAATTTCTTTTCGCGGAGTAACCACCGATATGAAAAGAAAATGGGCGGCGAGCTCGGAAGAGCTTTAAAGTGGACTGTAGGCTTTAACGATTTAGAAATACTACCGATCGCCAAACGGGCCGCTAAAGAACTTTAAGGTCTCACCTTAAGCGCACGCCTCCGTCTCCTCAGCAGGCCTGCTTCCTCTTTGCTGTAAGTTTTGCTACTCAATTCGCAGAACTTACTGGTGTTACGCCACGGACAACATAAAAACGCACAACGAAAATCTTTAGAATTAAAGTTCCCTTCCCGGAAAACGCGCAACAGATCTCGCTGCTGCCGCACACGGAATGTTAATACACTCCCGATCGGCTTGACCCAAAAAAAACTTTAACGGCAATACCGCGGTAAAAAATGTTCCAGCAACTTAAATTTTTATTTGAGTACGCACAAAATTATTTGTCCCAAAAACCCGACTAAACATAAGAAAACTTTCTCTCTTTGCAAATTACCAAAAAATAAAATAATAAAAAAAAATTATATATGTACAAGGACAGACGTGTGATCTGTCCAAAATCTTTCCTTTGACCTTTGTTTTTGTTGTTGAGTTTTTTATCTTGCTTAGAGTATTTAAATCTCTTACATATTTTGTAATTAATTCTTTTTCATTATAGACTGCCGGTGGTGGTCTATTTGACGTATGGCCAAATATTAATTGCCATGTGTTGTATTAACATAATTGTTATAAGAAATTACTGCATAAAGTAATGCACTAACGGATTTTCCATTTTTGAAATTCGAAGCATTTCTAACAAGGTTGCATGAAATATTTCTAAAGAACCGTTTTGATTCTGGATGATCTACATTTAAAAATGTTAATTTAATGTTATACAAATTACATAAATCCTTTTGTTTATATATATATATATATATATATATATATATATATATATATATATATATATATATATATATATATATATATATATATATATATATATATATATATATATATATATACATATATATATATATATATATACATATATATATATATATATATATATATATATATATATATATATATATATATATATATATATATATATATATATATATATATATATATATATATATATATATATATATATATATATATATATATATATATATATATATATATATATATATATATATATATATACATATATATATATATATATATATATATATATATATATATATATATATATATATATATATATATATATATATATATATATATATATATATATATATATATATATATATATATATATATATATATATATATATATTTATCTTACTATCCCTATGGCGTCTATCTATTGTGAAATTACATTCACTAGAGCATCAGTGTGCAAGGAGCGTCAGTATATTGATGCTCTAAGCTTTAGCGATGTTTTAACATTGCCAACGCAACTGTTACACCATGAAAAGGCGATTGAACGAATAATCCGAAGACGCCATATTTATCACTGAATAAACGTGAAAAGTATAATTTAGTTCCTAGCAAGATTATGTGTATATTTACATTGAGTATATTGTATGGATACTTGTTCGCGTCTAGAGCGTCACACATCTTGGCATCAATGTTAAGGGTAAAATATTTACAAATCTGTTTTAATCATATACTTATTCGCGTATGAAGCGTCATTATTAACTTATTATTTCGGTTATTTTCGCCAGTTCTGGTGTGCGTTGAGTGTAGCAAGCGTCAAGTATAAAGACAAATAGGTGGTAGGTACGTATTCAGTAGGGGGACTTTTCAAATTGTCGTGATTTTTTGGCATTTTTCTGTTCTATTTCTAGATTGTTTTAGAATGAATAGGAGTAGCAAAATTATAATGCTTGCTCGTAATAAGATTAATAGTGATTGTTTAGACATTTTAAAAATTCCTAAATATCAATCACAAGACACCGATAGAAACGAACAAGAGCGATTTCTAAGTAAATGGTCTGGTAAGTACACAACTATTTGTGTGTGTGTGTGTGAAAACGTTTTTAGCTTTCTTCTTCCTATGAACTTATTTTCTAAAGTGCCGGTTACGACGAATTTGTTATCGTCAAGCAAAAGAAAAATTGAATTTTCTCCAGCTCGGTAAATAGTAAATTTCAAAAAATTATAAGGTGTGCTACTCAAAAATTGAAAATTACATACTGTCGAAAAATTGAAAGTTTTAAAAGTTTTTAAAAGTTATAGCGTATTCCCACTTTCATATGGCACCCGCATATTGCAAAAATATAGAGAATTATTCGGTTTTTGCTTTTAGCTTGCAGTACTTTGCAGCTTTCATATTTTGAACACAACAAATTGTTATATAGAGAAACGTAGAAAAACCCCAAAACATGAAAACTTATTTGGTGTTTTACAAATAAAGCGGGTGGCACAAGCACACCCAAAATCACCTAAAACAAAAAGTTTGTATTAAAATTGTATACAGAATACACAAAAATATGGTTAATTTTGGAAAAAAAAAATTGTACAGATACTAGAAATAATTCTGCAAAAATTGTCATTTATTTTCCAAAAGTACACCTTTGCTTAGCTGTGTTACTCTAATCTTAGCTGGGATTTATACACCGTGCTCAAAAATATTGTTTTTTTGAACATCTTGTATGAACGGTACTTTTAAAAGATAAAATAAACACCGATCTACACGCAAAGAACGTATATCCCCAACTGCTGTAATAAATAAATAAAAATCTTTTTTTTTATACTTTCAGATCGTAACCAATCATATATGGAAAGTGCTACTATAATCGAAATATTCGGAATTTTAAATTAATAAAAATTAAAACAATTTTAAAATATCAATAATAGACAAAGTTTTTCCAGAATCTCGACTTCACTAACAAGTAGACGCATGTTTTTTTAGTTCTATTTTATAACATTTAGGCCATTTAATTGCTGTAATACTTCAAACGTGCATTCAGCATCTACAAATTCAATTAAGTTTTTTTTAGCATTAAACAAAAAACCAATTTAACAATTAGCAAATTAATTCAATTTGAAACTTTTACTGCACATAACAGAACCAAAGTTGGGCTAAAATTTTAAGACCGCTAAAATTTTTATTTTTCCCGTTTGAAAAGTAACTAATTAATTCAGTTACATGCATAATAATTATTTTCTTTTGTAGATACCGAATACGAAGAAGCGGTAACTTCCAATGGTTCTCGACAGAGCTTAAATGAAATCACTGAATCCAATCCATCACAAAATTTGGAAGAGTTTAAACAAAATGGGGAAAGAAGGAAAGAAAACACAAAAAAAGGACTTTTGTATGTATTCTGAAAGCTATCTATTAAATTTTGCTCGACATGTATGTAGGGCCACATAGTATTGAAAATAGCGTGCAGAAAATTATCTCTTTGTCAGCTAGAGATCCTGAAAGAAGAAAATTGTTGAATTTCTTATTAAGAAAAGGCAGCTTTTTAAATAGTAGCGTATTTCAGAAGCCTGTTAGAAAACAACAATCTAGCCAAAAAATATTACCCTGCACAAACTGTAAAGGTTTTTTTGCCTCAAAGCAGCTTTGGCGTCACAGGAAAAAATGCATGGGAACATCGGATAAATTACACCAAGCGAAAGGACAAAATTTGTTTCTTGAGAATTGAGAAAAAAGGGAAGTCATTCATTACTTTTCCAAACATATAAAAAAAATGTCAACCTCCTAAATAGTTTGAATGTTTAGCACTGAAAGAAAAATATCCAGGACTGTTCGACAATAAAGACTGGCCAAAAATCAAAGCCTTCGTTCAAAATGAATATATAAAGAAAAGGAGTTTGAAGTAAAATCGCAACCTTTTTGTTTGCAAATGCTTTTATAGATATATAGATCACACAGAAGTGTAAATTTTATTTTGTTTTGTCTCTAGCTTTAGTTTTTTTTTTAATAAGTAATATTTTTGTGGAACAGTACTAGTTTCAATAGTTAATGTGTGTGTGTGTGTGTGTGTGTGTGTGTGTGTGTGTGTGTGTGTGTGTGTGTGTGTGTGTGTGTGTGTGTGTGTGTGTGTGTGTGTGTGTGTGTGTGTGTGTGTGTGTGTGTGTGTGTGTGTGTGTGTGTGTGTGTGTGTGTGTGTGTGTGTGTGTGTGTGTGTGTGTGTGTGTGTGTGTGTGTGTGTGTGTGTGTGTGTGTGTGTGTGTGTGTGTGTGTGTGTGTGTGTGTGTGTGTGTGTGTGTGTGTGTGTGTGTGTGTGTGTGTGTGTGTGTGTGTGTGTGTGTGTGTGTGTGTGTGTGTGTGTGTGTGTGTGTGTGTGTGTGTGTGTGTGTGTGTGTGTGTGTGTGTGTGTGTGTGTGTGTGTGTGTGTGTGTGTGTGTGTGTGTGTGTGTGTGTGTGTGTGTGTGTGTGTGTGTGTGTGTGTGTGTGTGTGTGTGTGTGTGTGTGTGTGTGTGTGTGTGTGTGTGTGTGTGTGTGTGTGTGTGTGTGTGTGTGTGTGTGTGTGTGTGTGTGGGTGGGTGTGTGTGTGATGTGTGAAATCACAAGAATAAATATAATAACCAGAATAGACCAAGCGCTAATGACAGAAAAAATGGAACAATTTTTTCTATTCTGCTACACATACGTATAACTTCAAGATTTTGAAAAATATATTTAAAAATCCTTATGTGTACACCAAAATTCTTCTTCGAGTGATAAATTTTCGGAAATCCTCTGAATTCCACTTGATTCCCACGGAATGCCACATAATTCCTTTATAATTCTTTTTCTATAAGCATTCACCTTAAACTAATAAGGAACAAAAATATGGTAGTTATCATAAAATAATACATAAATTAAAAAAATCAATTAGTACAATTACAAAATAGTTTATAAATAGTGTAATTTGCCATCTAGGGTGGTCCGTAATTAATGCGCTAAAAAGCAATCGAAAGCGGTATTTTACTTGTGTATGTGGATAAATTATTGCAACATATTGTCTCAAAACGTTTGCCTAAAATTCAGATGTTTTAAATATATATGGAATTTTGTTTCCATGCGGTACCTGTCGCGTTTTTTGGGTCGGATGTTCCGTGCTCCGTTAGGACGATCCGCAAGAACGCGACCGGTACGACCGAGCGTTCTTTCGGCTTTCCGGCAAGCTGAACCTGTTCCTAGCTTCGTTCCATGTCCTTGCAATTTTCTGAAGATAAGGGGTGATCTGTGGTACGAAATTGTCCGTATTTGCTATTACGCGGAAATCTTTGTTGATGTCATCGAGGGTCCTTAATTCTCTCCCAAAGGTGAGGTAAGCAGCAGATTGCTTAGTTGTTTCATTCCATGCGCTGTTCATAGCGAATCTGATCGTCGCCAGTTTCTCGGGCCATGAACCATGGTCTTCTTTAACAAGCATTGCTAGTCTTGGTTTGAGATCTCTGTTTTTCCTTTCAACCATATTTGCTGATGCTTGGTACAATGGTATAAGCGTTTCCTTGATGTCTAGTATATAGCATACTTGTTGCATGACGGCTGACACAAACTGTACACCGTTATCGCTAATTACTTTTCTAGGCAAACCATACCGGAAAAATACTTCGTCGATGAGAGTCCGTGCGCATTCTTCGGCGGTGGCTCTCTTTAAGGCAAATAACTCAACCGACTTTAATGAGTTGTCTTCGACAATGAAGGTCATTCGGCTATGTATCGCCTCATTCCGGTGAAGTAATATCGTTTGGCTATTCTCTGTAAAGTTCGCTCAACACCATAATGTGCAGCACTTGGTGAGACGTGCTACTCTTGGAGAACCTTTTCCCTCTCGTGGCTAGGGACAACCAGTTGAGCTTCTTCTTCCTCTTCTTCTGAAGAATACTTGTACAGAACTCCCTGAGATGTTAGATATCCACGGTCTGTCCATCGTGCAATATCTTCTGAATTTGTTGATTCGAAACTCCTGATTATTTTTTCGAGTTCCGGGTCTTTTAGTTGTTCTATTCTTATCTCTTCGGCGCTAAGATGCGGCAGTTCGATCGTTACCATGCAGATTTCGCAAGTCCTTTGTTCATCATGTGCGCAAGGCGGTAGCGATAGGGTATCTGCTACCACGTTCCGTTTGCCTGATAAATATTCAATCTTTACGTCATAACCTTGAATTTGCAAAGCCCACCGCGCTAGACGTCCTGTGGGTGACTTTAGATTGAGTAACCATCTCAAAGGTTGATGATCGGTTTGCACTACGATAGATGAGCCTTCTATGTAGCCTCTAAATTTGTTCAGTGCCCATACTACTGCTAAAGCTTCCCTTTCTGAAGTGGAGTAGTTCCTTTCGGCAGATATATATATATATATATATATATATATATATATATATATATATATATATATATATATATATATATATATATATATATATATATATATATATATATATATATATATATATATATATTTATATACATATATATACATGTACATACACACACATTATATATATATATATATATATATATATATATATATATATATATATATATATATATATATATATATATATATATATATATATATATCGTATATCGGACGCAAAATAGTTTTGCCCAATAATTCTGTTACCATGGATTATAAATAAACCAAATTTAGACGATTCACTCAGTATCCACCATATCTTTCTGATTCGTTTTAGTTTGCCCTTCTGTGAGTTTCAGAACTGTGGTAACGAATGCTCCGGAAGCAATTTCGTTTGCGATATGGAAAACGTATATTTTTTTTAGTTCACGAAATTGGCACCACGTGGCGTAATGATCGTATACATGCCCGTACATTATTTTTCATTTTAAGGGCTATTTTGAGTCCTTGGCGGGAATATTTTCTCACAGTAATGGCAACGTTGCAATATATTATTTTATGGTTTATTTTGAACTTTGTGTCTTCATCGACGCTTTGATTTTGTTGTATTTCCATCATCCATGCATTATGTTAAACTTTTTTTGAATTAGTTTATGGATTAAATTTGTGTTTGTTTGTTGAATTCTTTAAGTGCTTTTGGGTGGTAAATATTATTGAAATGCAATAAACAAAGAAAAATGCTCCTATTACTCCTGGTTGGATGCGCTGAGTAAAAGACAAATTTTTATTAGCCGTTAGCATTTTTATAATTTTTTCAGTTTTTAAAATAAATTTAAAACAAGACGACTTGCATTTCCAGATTGTATTCTCTTTGTCTCTCAACATCTATTCACTTTTTCCCATCACCAAATAGGATATATTAAAAAAGAACCTACATATATCTCGATTATTATCAACTGTCGAAGACTTTTCAGAGGATGCACTGAGGAAAATATTAAATTTTATTATCTGTTAGTCGTTTTATGACTTTTTCCTTTAAAAAAAAAAACAAAACTTCTTGGATTGAAGGAATAGTGTGTTAAAATGTTAAAAACAATTAAGGAACACTAAAAACAAAATTGGATACCTCTATTTCAAGTATTTCAAGTATTATCAACTTTCGAAATCAATACGTTTGGTCAAATTGCTACTTTCTCTATGTTCATTGAAAAAATTAAATTTGGCAACACAGAGGGAAGCAAAATGGTGCACTGAATGAAAAGTATAAATAAATGGTGGCAATTTAATACTTGGTGTAGACATAGTATACCATACAGTATATTTTATTTATTTCACTGCGCGCATCATTTTGCTTCCATTTACGGAAAAAGTAGACAGCGTCGCTGGGCGATATTCTAAGGTTAAATCATAATATCGGATGCATATTAGTTATCCAGCTCGCATGGTTTAAGTATGTGCAAAATGGAGAATGAAGTAAAACAGTAAATTGTTAACTAAGAAAAATGATGATATTATATTTTAGTAACTTTTGCAGGGTGATTTTTCGCCACATTCTACATTCGACGATAGCGATGCCGACGCAGAAGTTTTTCCAGATAGATCGTCGTCAGACTCAGAAATAGAGATCTGTAAATTTAAGAAGGTAATAATAAATAACTTGGACGATTACCCAAGAGCAAGAAACTTTCCGCTAAAAAACAAAACAATTCTTTGCTTTGATCGTTTAATTATTTTTTTTTTCTTGTGTTTGGCTTCTTTTCACATACACTTTCTTATTATATTTTCAAATAAGTGAGGGAGTGTTAAACCATACCTTGGAAGTTTCTTTTTGTGGTAATTTAACAAGGTATCTTGCAATATAAAAAAATATATTTAAAGCATATCATAACATTTTGGTTGCAAATCGTCGGTTTCAGTCAATTTTTTCAAAACTGGTTCAGTGATTTAGAGGCTTTATCTCTAGTCTTTTATTCTAGTATAAACAAGAATGTCTTCACTTTGCTTTGTCATGTTATTTTAACATTCTATAACCTGGTTTTCATTTACAGAAAATTACGGTTTTGCAGAATATTCGAGTGCAAAATTCAGAGGAATCCAACCAGACTCTGTAAGTATTGTCAGCTATTGGTGGCGTATATTTTACGGATTAAAAACCGTTTCAGGACGAAACCACGGATACAAAAATAAACACAATTAAAGCTTTGAGAAATACAAAAGAAAATAAAAAATATACTAGGAAAAAGGACGTGTGCTACTTTTGCGAAAGCAATGTTCAAAATTTTCCTCGACATATCGAAAGGAATCACCCGTATGAATTAGAAGTATTGCAAATTTTTTCCAAACCTAAAAAGAGTGAGGAAAGCAGAAAACTTTTAGCCCTATTAAAAAAGAAGGGCAATTTTATTAAAAATTCCGAAGCTTGTGTCAAACCGATGAAAGAAGCACGGGAGCCAGAGAACTCATTTTTGCCATGCACAAACTGCTTGGGATTTTACAGATCGAAATTTTTATATCGACACACAAAGAAGGGCTAGTTCATCAAAAAATGCTCAAGTTGCAAGTCAAAACTTTTTGATAAAAAATTTGACCGGAATTGACCAACAATTAAAAGATCAGGTTTTTCCTAGAATGAGACCTGATAAGATTTCTTTAGAGGCAAAGAATGACTTTTTAATATGTGCCTTTGGAGCTCGTTATCTTAAGACACATCGCGAAAAACATTTTATTAATGTTACAAGTAGAAAAATGCGAGAGTTGTCAAGAATTTTATTAGAGCTTAAAAAAATGGATCCAAGCATAGCAAATCTATTTGAAGCATTGCACCCAAAGCACTACGATAAACTGGTGGAAGCTACAAAATCTGTGGCAAGATTTGACAGCATTAAGGAAGTGTTTGTAGCACCCACATATGCTATGAATATTTCCACATCTCTGAGACAGTGTTGCGATATTGCAAGTTATATGACCATAAAAAGTGAACCATCAGTTGAAACGGCAAATATTGAATCTCGATTTAAAACGATGGTAAATTTATTAGCATCTAACTGGCGATTTGATATATCGAGTCGAGCTGGCAATGATCTAAACATCAATAAATTTAATAAAATAACAATTGTTCCCCTAGCGTCTGATCTAAAACTTCTAAAAGAATACTTAATATCTACTGCAAAAGAAGCTGCCAATTTACTGTCTGCAAATGCAATGAATGTCAATGCCTTCTTAATTTTGATGGAGACAGTGTATTGTAGAATTATTTTATTGAATAGAAGGAGACCAGGAGAATTACAGCGGTTATTAAAGGATACTTACGTTGCTTCAGAAAAATCATCAAACTCTTACGAAGAATTTAGTGAAGTTATCTCGAAAGCAGAAAAAAATTTGTTACAACACTTTAAAAGAATAGTGATTAGAGGAAAGAGAAGTAGACGAGTGCCAGTCATATTTAGTCACGATATGCAGGTACATATTGATCAAGTACTACAGGCGAGATCAAATTTCGTCAATGACAACAACCCCTACCTTTTTGCAAACCCTAACACGAATACTCCAATATGTGGCTACAAAGTTGTTGCAAAATATGCTAAAGGTTGTGGCGCTATTTGTGTGAAGCTATAACATGCACAAGGCTACGAAAACATCTTGCAACGCTAACACAATTATTCAATCTAACCGAAAATGAAATTGAACAACTGTCAAATTTCATGGGCCATACATCCAACGTGCATAGAGGATCATATAGATTGCCAGACGATGTCTATCAGACAGCAAAGATATCCAAGCTTCTTCTTTTAATGGAAAAAGGAGAGGCAGGTGTTCATAAGGGGAAAAGCTTGGACGAAATTACAATTGATTTAGAAGAAAATCTTTTAAATGAAGAAACTAGCGAAGATGAAGATCTAGAAACTTCGACGAAAACAAGTAGGAAAATGGAAAAAGAAACAAAAGATATGGATCAAATCGAAGAATTAATCCAGGATGTAAAAAAACAGGAAAAAGCATTAGTTTAGAACCAGTTTTAGAAGTAAAGGACAAAAAGCGAAAAAGGATTTTGATTCCATGGACAGAAGAACAAAAAAATGTAGTTACATTCTATTTTTCAAAACAAATAAAAAATAAGAAGGCACCCAAATGCGAAGAATTGAAGGAACTATACCCAGCGTTGCTTCAAAATAAAGATTGGCATAAAATTAAAGTTTTTGTACAAAATCAATATTAAAAAAAAAATAAATAAATAAAATAAATAATTGTGTTCTTGAAAAGCGTTTTATTTAGTACATGAACCACCAATGATTTTTTAAAGAAACGTCGGCACGCTGTCGACGGTAGATTGACTCCTTCTAGATTTTTCCTCGGTTAGGAATGGTCGCTGACAACCAAAATCTGTGGAAAAGAAATCCAGCAGAAGTCAATGTACAACCAGCTTTCCCTAAAAAAGCAAAATAATGCGCTGAGTAGAACAAGTACTATCTGGCGTAGGCCGTCGCTACCTCGAATTAAATTGCTGCCGGTGAGATTTAGTTGTCATACAATGAATCATGTTACTTCTTGAGAGCTCCATAAGACAACAACAAAAAAAACAATTGAATTAGGGCAAATGGTGGATTGGTAATGCCTCAGTGTGCTGACAGTGTGTGAGAATGGGACTAGTGGTGACCTGACATGTTTTTGTCACAGCCGGCATTAGAACCACACTACCCGCAATTCATCTGCTTTTTATGACTATATGTATAGTCCTAATATATCAAAAACTGACATGTAGAATATTTTGACCTGTACAATTTTTTTATATGAGTAATACGTTTGTAATCTTTCTCAAGTAATATACAGTTCATCATGAGGTTTATTTTGCACCCACCTATGTGGTTACGTGCGAAGTAAATATTATAAACTTGGCAACATCTGTGGACGAAAAATAATTTTATAGTGTGCCGTATATTCCCCCTCCAGAAAAATACGGATGCAATTTGTTTTAGCATATGAAAGAAAATTATAAAAAAAGGACGCAAATTAGATATTTTGTACTGGATGTAAAAAGTTGTGCAACTTGAAAAAAAATGTATATTTAAATTTTTGTGTTTTCGGAAAATAAAGTACATTACGTTTAACCTATTTTTTTTCTCTTCAATATACATGCAGTATATATAGTGTAGCATGCTTAATTGCAAAGTTGCAGAATAGTCGCAAAGTGAAATGATGCAAAATAACAGCGGGATGTAATATATATATATATATATATATATATATATATATATATATATATATATATATATATATATATATATATATATATATATATATATATATATATATATATATATATATATATATATATATAATGATGACACTATATTCCGGAATATCATCCGTTCGCTCGTTGAACTCCGACTGGAATCCTGAAAACACTTCGAACACGAGCGCGAGCATTGAAGATGCCAAGTGAGATTTTGGCGAAACGTCTGCAGGATTCCAGTCGGATATATATATATATATATATATATATATATATATATATATATATATATATATATATATATATATATATATATATATATATATATATATATATATATATATATATATATATATATATATATATATATATATGATGACACTATATTCCGGGATATCATCCGTTCGCTCGTTGAACTCCGACTGGAATCCTGAAAACACTTCGAACACGAGCGCGAGCATTGAAGATGCCAAGTGAGATTTTGGCGAAACGTCTGCAGGATTCCAGTCGGATGCAGGATTTGCAGGATTCCAGTCGGAGTTCAACGAGCGAACGGATGATATCCCGGAATATAGTGTCATCATATATATATATATATATATATATATATATATATATATATATATATATATATATATATATATATATATATATATATATATATATATATATATATATATATATATATATATATATATATATATATATATATATATATAATATATATATATATATATATATATATATATATATATATATATATATATATATATATACTTAAGAAATGGTTCTTGGTTTTTTTTGTCCTTTTTTTAGTGAAATTAAAATAAGTTTCCGTTACTTGTGAAACATTTTATTTTTTATGACGTTTCGGCCTTCAAGACCTTCTTCAGACATTTAATTTTAACCTACAAAAATGTGTTTTTAAATAAAATTATTTATAGCATTGTTTTCCTGGTCATAATTAAAACATAGATAAAAATTTGTATAGGAGTCAGCATTGAAATGATTAAAAATTACTAGTGCAAGTCAATAGAACAAACAAAGTGATTAAAAATTGTATGAAAATAGATGCACAACAATAAAACATACATAATTTTTTATATTACGATTACATACATACCTTAAGCCAAAAATCAACGGTTCATTATATAGTTGTTTGGTAATTTACAGTTTTACAACATTCACAACAGACATATTGAATATGTAAATCGACAAGCCACATTGATAAGACGACGAACCAAAACAATAATGCGAAGCCCGGATGTACGTTTCTTCACAGTAGGACAACGGAGTTTTTTTTTTTCTAAAGCTTTTTTTTTGTTTGTGTGAGATTCACGGGTTAATGTGTCTCTTTATTTAATTAAATTGTGATAAATTTTGCTGAGATTTTTTGTGTCAGTCTTCAAGTTTATGGCGTTTGGATTTTTTTGGATCTCAATCATTTCATAAAATTTCCGTCTTTTTGTGTGCCTTTCTGAGCGTAAAATTTTCACACTTTGAAAGTCAAACGAGTGCTGATGCTCCCTGGAATGGCTCGAAAGAGCAGTGTTATTTTTTTTTGTCATATTTATGGCCGTTTAAGCGACTTTTTAAGTATTGACTAGTTTGTCGATTACACCGTTACAATTTTGGCACGGTATTTGGTTACACCACGTGGCTTTTTTTCTTCTCAGGGATTTTTGATTTTAATTTACTAAAGTTTTGTTCTAATAGGTTATAACCTTTGTGTGCCACAGTAATGTCGTGTTGTTTGAAACACATTGCACAAATTTTCCGATAGCCCTGGACGTACGGTAATGGGAGAGATTGTTTTTGAGTATTTTTCTTCTCGGATTTGTTACCAGCATTTTGATTGTAAAATTTATGTATCCGTTTATTGAAAATTTTATTTATTAATACATCCGGATAACAGTTTAATTTTAGGGCTTGTTTTGCTTTTTTAATAGCTTGCTGTCTGTACTCAGGATCGGACAGTTTAATAGCTCGGTCGGCTAAACTTATTATTACGGATTTTTTTTGGGTGATGGGATGTTGGAGTTGAAACTTACATACCTAGATGACCAAGTATCTTTGGTGTACCATTTGGTTTTGATCTGGTCTTTGTTGTGGTATAGAGTCAGGTCTAGAAAGTTAATGACGTTATTTTTTCGATCTCTATTAAAAATTGAAGTTTGTCGTTGTATGAATTAAAATTCTCGAGAATATCATCGATTTCAGTTTTTGGGACAGCACTTACGCAGTCATCGACATAACGATAAAATAGGGGGATATGAAGATTTATATTTTTTTAGTACGGATTCTTCCAAATCTTCCATTACTAACTGTGCAATAACACTGGAAATTGATGCTCCCATTGCACAACCATCGACCTGCCTGTAATATTTGTCATTAAATAAGAAATAGGTTGATGTTAATGTTAATTCTACAGCTTCAAGAAAGTGATTTAACGGAATATCTGTGAAATGTTTAATTTTTGGCCATTTTTTCTTTATTATATCTTTAGCTAAAGGGATGGGAATATTTGTGTATAGAGAAATGACATCTAACGAGATCAAAACATAGTTTTCAGGTATTTTGACATTTTTTATCTTTTCTTTAAATCGAAAGAGTTTTTGATGTAATATTGATTTTGATTTATAACGTTTTGTAGTATATTTTTAAGGAACTTTGATAATTTTTCACAAGAGGATTGAATGCATGACACTATGGGTCTTAGAGGTACGCCAGGTATATGTAGTTTAGGCAATCCATAGATTCTAGGAGGTAGTGCATTCTGTATTTTAAGATTTTTGGCTACATTCGGTGAAATAAAAAGTTCTTTTTCCCATTTTGATACCAGATCGTTATTTCTTTTTTGGAAAATGTTTGTAGGATCATTATTTATTTGTTTATATGTTTTGTCATCGTTTAGAAGGTCATACATTTTTGTGTTGTAGTCCTTTTCGTGCATAATTACGGTTGGTTTGATTTATCTGGTCTTAATATTTTTATAGTTTTGTTTCTTTTTAGGAAAGCTTTTGTCTTTTTCAATTTGCTAGTAAAGATTTTTTTGTTTGTTTGGTTACTTTTTTGTTTAATAAAGTTATTTTTAAAGTTTGTAATTATGTTACAGGACTTGGCCCTTATTTCATCCCTTCCGCTAGAGACAGTGTTGTGTAATACAGTTTCAATGTTACAAATAATATCGGTGATGGGTATTTCTTCAGGTTTTTCTACTGGGACTGCAAAGTTTGGGCCTAGAGCGAACGGATGATATCCCGGAATATAGTGTCATCACATTTTTCCATCCGTGAATCAATACGTGAGAATATATATATATATATATATATATATATATATATATATATATATATATATATATATATATATATATATATATATATATATATATATATATATATATATATATATATATATATATAATATATATATATATATATATATATATATATATATTATATATATATATATATATATATTATATATATATGATGACACTATATTCCGGGATATCATCCGTTCGCTCGTTGAACTCCGACTGGAATCCTGCAAATCTTGCATCCGACTGGAATCCTGCAGACGTTTTGCCAAAATCTCACTTGACATCTTCAATGCTCGCGCTCCGAGTGTATAGAAAACCAACACACACTAATAGATATCTGAACGCTAAATCTCATCACCACCCATCACAGATACAGGCAGTGGCAAATACATTAATTGCTCGGTCCTTCAGGCTCACAAACGAGAGGAAAAGAGATAAAGAACTGAAGAAAATTAGTACCTGTCTTCGACAAAACGGATACCAAAGGCGCACCATCAGCAAGGCAATCAGTAAACAACAAAAGCCGCAGCAGAGAGTGCAGGACGAGACCCAACGAAGATCGATCGCTGTCCTGCCATACATCAAGGGGGTTACTGACAAAATCGGCCGAATATTACGGAAAACACGACATATCAACGGCATACAAACCTGACCATACCATCGGAGCAATACTAAGAAACCCAAAACAAAAAATTACTCTGGAAAAACCAAGGAGTATACAGTGTAGCATGCGGATCGTGCAGCCTGATGTATGTGGGACAGACCAACAGAAGGATTTCAGCCAGGCTCGAGGAGCATTGTTTAGCCATAAGAAACAAACAAACAACATCTGCTTTGTTTCAGCACCAACATCAGACAGGCCATAAAATTGATTTTGGCACTTGCAAACAAATATTCCTGATTTTAGGACTAGGATTATACGAGAGGCCATCGAAATAGAAAAGTCCGGACACCTCAATACGAGAGACGACGCTCTGCATTTATCCAACACGTGGAGAACGATAATCAAACAGCAAAGCGATGCGCAGCAACCAACGGGGACCTCGCAACTACGATCGGGCGAAATTAACAACGCGACAATTCGGGGGGCGGAGCCACCTACCCCCACGCACAAGCAGCACCGTTACCATCTCCGGCGCAGAGTATAA